>NC_062274.1:46110506-46410941 GCF_916048215.2 Malus sylvestris
TCGAAGAGGCGTTTGCTTTCTCAAAAGCTGGGCTGCTCAAAAACCACGAGGGCTGATCTCAAAAATCGAAGAGGCGCTTGCTTTCTCAAAAGCTAGGCTGCTCAAAGACCACAAGGGCCGATCTTAGAAATCGAAGAGGCACCTGCTTTCTCAGCCTTGTCAGCACCTGTCACATGCACTCAGCTTTGTAAAAATTACGGGCAATCTGTCGAAGATTTCTAGTGAAGTAGAAAGCACGTGAATCTTACTGTTCAATCATCCACTTTCCACACGCAACATCAGCTCATGGGTACCACAAATTACTTTGTCAAGGATCTCTGACAAAGTTTAGACACGTGAAGCTTGCAGCTCCCACTATATCGCTATGACCAAGAAGGGTAAAAGAATAGCAAAGAAACAGTACTAACAAAGTTTAGACACATAAATTTTGAAGGTTTAGCTACCATATTATTACCCACAAGGGTAAAGGAACAACACCACTGCTGGATAATTGGAAAGTCCCTGTGTGTCAACCTCTGTGCTCCGTGGCAAGGTAGACTAGCAAAAATGCCCAACCTTTACTCATATTCGAAAAAACACTCCCAACAAGATTGCTTGCTCCAAAATCGAAGAGGCACTGCCCTCTGAATCTCGAGAGCCCAACTTCCAACAGGATTACTTTCTCAAAAATCGAAGAGACACCACTCTTCGAATTTCAAGAGCCAGACTCCCAGCAAGATTGCTTTCTCAAAAATCGAAGAGGCACCGTTCTCCGAATCTCGAGAGCCAGATCCCCGACAGGATCGCTTGTTCGAAAACCGAAGAGGCATCGCTTTCTCAACTTCGAGAGCCAGATCTCCTTGGATAAAGCTTGTCTGTAATCTTCACACGCAACATCAGCTTTCCAAATACCACATACCACTTTTTCAAAGTGCTCTGACAGAGTTAAAACACGTGAAACTGGCAGCTCCCACTACAGTGCTATGACCAATAAGGGTAAAGGAATAGCATTACTACTTGTTGTTAGGGAAACTCCTATATATGTCGACCTCCATCCTCAACGAACAGGCAAACCTGCAAAAATGCTCAACCCTTCCTCGTATCTGAGAGGGCACTCCCAACGAAGCTTGTCGAAATACTTAGCTTTCTTTCCCCCCGATAATACCTCTGCAAACAAGCTACACCAGAGCAAGAATATCTCATATCATCAAGGTTAAAAGCAAGAGTATCCCATATCATGCTTTTTTCCTATCTTTTCCTTTGGCCTTGTTCTTACCTACAAGACAAGGAGAAAGAGAGCAATCAGTCAGCACTTGGAATCAAGCTTCTGACTGCCTGGAACCCCTTACCTGATTACTTACCTGGCATTGCTCTCGAGTACTCATCTTCAACATCTTATGCTTCCAGAAAAGATACCACATCTGCTTAAGGAACAGATAGGGATAGTGATAAGGATACAAGGAAGCATGTGGAGACAAGCGTAACAAAACACGTGCCGATACTTCCACTACTCTATCAACAGCAAAAGTATCACATATCAGCAGGGTCGAACGTACTCTAGATTTGATGGACTTGTTTTGACCCTCAAATTCTTCAGTCGGCCTTATACTCTGGAGGTAACCAGAAAACCCTCCAGCCCAATTCAAGAATAAGTCTGTGGAAAGTTATTTTTTCAAAAGCAAAAGTATCTCATATCATCTCTTCTCATTTTCTTCTCTTTATCCTTCATGCTGCCTGCAAGATAAGGAGAATGAGAACAATCAGTCGGAACTTGAAACCAAACTTCTGATCTGGGACTGATTGCTTGGAGCTCTGATTGCTTACCTTGTCTGTCACCTCTTTTAGCAGATCCCCTAGCTCGACGACTAGGGGACTCCTACTACATGGTTTGTATTGCGCTTAACCAAGCCTGAAATTACAAGTAAGCTTCAAGTGAAATTGATACATTACCTTGTGCATCTCCACCAGTTAAAGATACCACCCCTGGACGGAGGAATAGTACTTCCAGAGAAGATGCCACATCTACCTATGAGACAGATAAGGCAAGTGAAGATGATACCACACTTCGGTATTTAGAAGTTTCGTGATTACTCAGCGGCTTAGATCTTGCAAGTCCCCAACCGAGGAGCTTCCCCTCCAACCAGGAGGCCAATCACAGAGCGACACGTGTCGACATCAGAAGCCAATCATAGCGCGACACGTGTCAACATCGGAAGCCAATCACAACACAACACATGTCAATGTCAGAACAAGGCTAGAAACTCTCTTCTATAAAAGGAGATCATTCTCCCAAAATATTTCCTATTGCCATTTGTATTAAATCATTCACTCGTACCCACTAAAGGAGAGCTTGAACTTATGTACTTGTGTAAACCCTTCACAATTAATGAGAACTCCTCTACTCCGTGGACGTAGCCAATCTGGGTGAACCACGTACATCTTGTGTTTGCTCTCCTGTTTCTATCCTTTTACATACTTATCCACACTAATGACCGGAGCAATCTAGCGAAGGTCACAAACTTAATACTTTCTGTTATACCAAAGTCCTCACTGATTTTGTGCATCAACAATCCTTAAGTCCTTACCTTTTTGCATTGGTAATGGATGAGTTAACAGGACATATTCAATATGTTATTCCTTGGTGTATGCTTTTCACAGACGATATAGGGTTGATAGATGAAACTCAGGAAGGGGTAAATACGAAACTTAACCTTTGGAGAGAAGTGTTGGAATCTAAAGGTCTTCGCCTAAGCCGATCAAGGACAGAATATATGGAATACAAGCGGGATGGATGAAGTGGAAGAGTGCATCCGGCGTGTTGTGTGGGAAAATTTTATAGGACGGCAATAAGGTCGGCGATGCTTTATGCCCAGAATGTTGGGCGGTGAAGCATCAACACGTACACAAAATGGGTGTAGCGGAGATGAGGATGCTTCGTTGGAGGTGTGGGCTCACGAGAAAGGATAAGATTAGGAATGAGTAGATTGGACATGTGCAAAGAAGGCCTACTGACGCTCTAGTTCGAAAATGTGACTACGGGACACAGGTTCAGGGCCGAAAGGGTAGAGGAAGACCTAGGAAAACTTTGGAAGAGACCCTAAGAAAAGACTTAGAGTACTTGGATCTAACAGAGAACATGACACAAAACCGAGCACAATGGCGTTCTAGGATTCACATAGCCGACCCCACTTAATGGGAAAAGGCTTTGTTGTTGTTGTTGTTGTTGTTGTACTAAGTAGAGTAACCAGTATTGTGTCCATAGTTGCTATGGAAAATGTCAGGCATTGCATAAACTGATATAGGAAAAATTACAGTCGTATATACTGAGCTGGAAGTGGGCATAATGTGAAAAAGAAACTATGTTCCTAATACTCATCCTAAAAATTTAAAATGAAAACCAGAGACAAGTATGGACAGATCTCCTCCACTTCCCTAGATTTCAGCTAATTCCTAAATTCAGAGATAGTCATGCTCACGATATCACCAGTAACGTACCCAGTTGCTGCCAAAAATCCCAGCGGAATCATGGATTCCCAAGCATAGATAGTCATGCTGCAAAACGAGAATAATGGAATTTACAGACACAAATACATAAATGATAGATGTACGCACACTGTGCATGAAATTAAATGGAAAAAGCAAACTAATGAAGTACCACTAAGAAAAAGAAAAGTTAAACAAGGTAGATAAGAATTGGACGGTAAAGAAATACCATTTTGGGTCAATGAACGTTAGAAACACTTACCAGATGGAAAGAGCCTCAATTGAAATTTCAGCATTGTTCATAAATCCAGACATTATGACCAAGCATCTATAGTAGAAATTCTCTAACCTGAAACATAAAATGTGCATAATGAACTTCGATCCGTTATAAATACATACGCGCGACATACAGAGAGAGAACACATACAAGAGCATGACCCCAGAAGCTACAGCAAGCTTAAAGAAATCCCACAGCCCCAAAAAAGCTTGAACTGCAAACCCAGTCCAAGTTTCAGGGCACCCACCACAGACAGTGTATGCAAACAATGCCACAACTGATACCCACCAAGCGAAACCAATAGTAAGAGTAGTCCCCACTATCCCAACCTCCAATTTAAGCACAAAAAGCCAACTAACAAACACATGGAGTGCCAAAACCCCCGCCAGATACACAAGCTATTACCCCCATCTTCAGCTGGCTCTGCAAGAACCTCTGCAATGTCATCTGAAATGGGAAGCTCAAGTGAAACGGAATCGACCACAGAGCCACCAATCCGGTCTGCTCCGCCACCGCATCTGTCTGCCCAATAAGCTTCAACAATGGCGTCGCGAAAACAAACAATGGCAATAGCAATAAAGAGCACAAAAACAAAACTACCCAAGAACGCTGCATGTATATGCCCAACATACGGTACTGTTTGGCTCCGTAGGCCTGGCCACACAGTGTCTCGAGCGCGCTCGCCATACCAAGCTAGACAAACCAAACAGAGACTGAATCATTGAAAGAAAGAAAATTGAGAAACTGGGTAGTTTCATGCCATTTGAATTGACCATTGATGTTAGATTTGAGGTAGGTTAGTTATGGTGTTACCATGAAACCGAAACTGATGGAAATGATAACGGTAGTGACGATGGAGATGGCGGTGAGGTCGAGGTCACTGAGGTGGCCGGCGAAGGGTTGGGTGATGACAGTGACGGAGAACATGGCGATGCGGCTGAAGATGGAGGGGCCCGCTATTTGCCATAGCTTTTTTGACTCCAGCCATGTGCGTCTGATCAGATTACAGTCCTCTGCATTTTCTTGATCTTGGTGGTGGTGGCAGAGTAACAGAGTGAGAGGGTCATCTTCCCCTCCCTCTGCTCTCATTGTCCGGACACTCTATCATTAAAGGTGAGTCCTGAAATTTTCAAAAGATTATATTTTTTATTTTGAACCAAAATCCTTTCATCATATTCGTTCATCATATATCGTACATCGTGTGGTTATAAATTATTTTAAAATTTTTATTTAAAATTAAACACAAATAATATCAGATAAAAACTAATCGCATAATTTACAATAAACAGGTACGATTAAAGAATCTTCTCGAACCTCACAAAAAAATCTAAAGAGGATCCTCATTCTTTTTTTTTGGAGGTGAGTCGTGAAATTTTCAAAAGCTTATATTTTATTGGATAATACTTACATTTCACTTTGACCGGATGAGCTCATCATTTTAGGAGTAATAACTTACTTACTATCTATTTGTATTATCTTTCTAATAAATGTATGGTTCACCAACACATGTGAATCTCATTTTTATTAGAGAAATTGTATAAATAGATAGTAAAAACGACGGTAAAAATAGCATTTTTATTTTTTCACTTACAAATAACGTATTCTAAACATAGAAATTTTATGATCAGAATTTCTTAATTTCTTAATCTTCATTTGAATAGCATTCTAACAATAAAACATTCGAAACGTTATTTAGTCATCCAGACATACTGAAAAATCTCTTACCTACACCGTTCTAATTGATAAAGTTAGATAAGTAAACGATCTCCATTTTGAATAAGTTTTTGTAAGAAATTCAACAGTCCCAATTAAGAAATTTCCATAACGAATATACGTTATTTGCAAGTGGAGAATAAGTTCATCCCCCAAGGAGAGAATGCAAGCATTATTCCTTATAAGGTTTATATATTATTTGCCCTTTGAAACTATCATTTAATATCAATTTCTCATGAAACTGGCCAATATAGAGCAATTTCATCTTATTTTCATCTATTCCATTAGATAAACTTTAAATGAAAATGTATTATGAACTTTTCCTTTTGGAACAGGCAAAAATAAAGGGAAATATAAAGATTTAACATGGGATTTATAATGACTAGCAAGCATATACTTTAATCATTGACACTCAATAGTGCAGTGCGATCAATGATGGATATAACCCAAGCCTTTAATCATAGACACTCGCTAGTGCAATGCGATCCATGTAGAGAATGAGAGCTTTGCTTTTCTTTTATTGTAGGAAATGTACACAAAAAACTCTTAAAGTCAGAAAGCCTTAATATTTTTGCTTGTGAATTGTTTTTTGCCTCCGAAAACCTTCTGTGATGAGTTGCATCAATTAATGGCATTGCCTCCAAAAACCTTCTGTCATGAATTGTTTTTAGTGGGGTAGTGATCCAGATTCAAGGAAAATTCATTGGAGGGTGTGAGATAAATTGTGCATTGCTAAACAGGAAGGTGATATGGGTTTCCAAAATCTTTATGCTTTTAATTTGGCGGTGTGGAGCAAAAAATAATTAAGAAAATTATGAAAGCGACACGTGTACTTTTGGGTGAAAATGACAAAATTACCCTTGAACCACACCGGGATTCCCACGCGCATGCAACGGACAATAATGGCTCAATCAAGGAAGAGTCAAAGGTGATCAAAATGGTATTTATTCAAAACCCTCTCATCACTCCTCATCAAATCCTCACTCAAAAGGTAACTCCCAATTTTCTTATTCAATTTGGGATTAATTACCAAGTTAATTGCAATTACACTCACAATTTGATCATATGTGGCCGGCCCCTATTCTCCAAATAGGACCAGTCACTCCCCTGTAAATAGATGTGCTTTCCCACTAAAATGCTAGGCCATTCTCTCTCCAAAAATTCCTAAACACTTTCTCTCTCAAATTCTAATTTTGGCATCGGAGATTCTTCGGGCAAAGCCCCCCTCCTATTCATCGTGGGCACGTGAGGCTTTTGGCCTTAATCGTAGGTGTTATTATTTTGCAAGTGCATTTTCGTCAAGGGAGAAGATGACGGAAATTTGCATCCACAAATTGGTGCTTTCATTGAGAGTTTGATTCACACGCTCGAAGAAGACTCTCTCATTCAAAGTTTCTCATTTCTTGTTCGTTCGTAAATTTTTCATACTTTCTTATTCCTATATTTTTTTAATTCTTTGAATAGAGGTAAAGGAAAAATAAAATTATGGGAAATTCGGAAACCACGACGAACGGAACTTCCTACGTTTAAATATCTGGATCAAATGATGAAGGACGAAACGTAGCCCCACCACGACAATCCACGAGGCTCAACGCGATGGCAAGAGAAGTAACTTTGCCACCACAAAGCACCACCACCATGGCAGCCACGGGGACCACTGTGGCAGTGGGGAGTGGGCTAGCTCCGTGGTAGCGGGACCATCAGGCCATGGCCCAAGATGAGAAAGCCATGTAGGCAGCCCAGCTTGTTGCCACTTCAGCAGCCTAGGCCCAAACGCCAGCAGCAGCAACCTAGTACGCCTAGGTCCACGCCATAGAGTAACGCTAAGCCCAGGTCCATGCATTTTGCAGCACCAAGCCCTGGCCTATGTAGTACAGCAGCTAGCCTAAGCCGCGTTAAGGAAAGAGGAGGCCCAACGCATGCGCGCTTCTGCAACCAAGCCCAAGTCAGTGGTCTAGCCCACTCTCTCAACCCGACATGTTTCAGCTGTCCAACCCACTCTTGTGGCCCACCAAGCAATCCCAACTAGTCCAAGACCAGTTCAATTGTCCCAACTTCAGATTTATAGACTAAAGAATGAACCGAGGGTATTTTCTCCTCATTTCTTCGCAGATTTGACATATCCTAACTCGAATCTCGTGCCCGGAGTACATTACACTTCCATAACTCAAGAAGACGTATACCGTCCAAGCTCTTCCACCCTAAATAGCAAACAACACTTGTCTTGATAAGTTATAGAGTTGACAAGCGCCCTCAAGTAGCAGACTACCTTGGTGAATCAGCTCTTGTAGCGTGCCCCCAAATGAGGTGTAAGGTAGATAACGAACCTCTCCAAGAGCGTCACGGCAAACAGCCACTCGATTAGTCAATACTGGTATGCTGGGAGCAAACGAATACCAGCCCAACAACCAAGAACTAAGGCCATGCCTTATTCTCAACACTCTAGATAATTCAATACTAAAGTAACATATCACCAGTAGTCGAGCATCACGGACCTAGTGGTCCAATTCCTCTTAATGCGCATAACTTGGCCTAAGCCAGCCTCAACTCTGCATTCACAATCGTGCCTATCTGCTCCATGGCTCCCGGCAACCCTTAATTTGTTACCTTGGCTTCTAACTGTACCGATCTTACACCATGGCTCCCAGCCGTGCCGATCTTGCTTTATGGCTCGTGCCGACTAAACCTATGACACTCCAAACTTCAAAGCATCATACGACGGAGCAGAAGACAGGGCTTTATTAGTAGCCTCTGCTAGCAAAAGACTTAGCGGTGAAAAAGCTTGCAATCCATTCAAATTCTCAGCTCATCACCAACTAAGCCTCAAATGGGTACATGATGAAACATTTAACGATGGCGCAATACTTGACGAAAGTCTAGGAGCAGCTCACCGTGCTTTCACGTACATCTTTACATAAGTTCCACAAGCAGATTGCAAAACAAAGACCTCACATGTTGAGGATTATTTTAGTTATCTAGCACTTAATTTTTCCTTAACTGCACTCACAACAACGACTTTCATGCTCTTCAGTGCGAGAAGGTAAACCAATTCCTTGACACCCATATGGGTCTGCTTTTTAGTGCAAGAGGGTAAACTAATTCCCCGACACTCATCTAGGTCTATTCTCCAGTGTGAGAGGGTAAATTAATTACTCTCCAGTGCGATAAGGTAAACTAATTCCCCGACACCCATCCAGGTTTGCTCTCCAGTGCGAGAGGATAAACCAATTGCTCTCTAGTGTGAAAAGGTAAACTAATTCACCGACACCCATCTGGGTCTGCTCTCCAACGTGAGAGGATAAGTGAGAGGGTAAACTAATTGCTTTCCAATGCAAGAGGGTAAACTAATTCCCTGACACCTATCTCGGTCTGCTATCCAATGCAAGAAGATAAACTAATTGTTCTCTAGTGTGATAGGGTAAATTAATTCCCCGACACCCATTTGGGTTTGCTCTCAAGTGCGAAAGGATAAACTAATTGCTCTCCAGTGCAAGAATGCCACGCAACTCAAAAGATCGAATACTCGAATACCAGCTAAGCAGCAAATGGTTAAGGGGCAGCAGCCACTTCGCACTCAATAGTTCGCTCGTCCGACACTTCATCTTCAACAGCTCTGATCTTGGCAGCTCCGCCCGTGATATGCTCCATCTACGGCAGTTGAGAAATCAAACTCAAGCAGTTTCCTCATTCTTGGCAAGCAGCCTAGACGTGGCAGCCCAAACCATGGCCCATGACATGCCATTTCCTTGACCCATGCCAAGCCAGCCCTTGGTTTCAGTCCAATCGAGCAACACAAGCTGTGGCCCCTGCCAGTCGATGTGTCGCACTACCCCGACGGCTGCCCTGTGGCAACACCATTCTTACATTGGTGCGACGTGGAAAAGACAAAGAAATCAACGAAAGACGGTTCTTTGCACTGGCAAATAAAGAACAATGCTAGGGGAAATGGAACAAATATCCTCTAGCTTTCTCTCTTTCTTGTAGGGATAAATAATTGCCCTCCGAAGTTGATTTAATCCTCTACTTAAGGTAGGCTTAAATAGGCTTTGGAGGTGATTTATTTCCCTTTCCTAGAAGAATCTAATTTCATGTCCAAGTGGGAATTTACATCAAAGTTGGAGATCTCTACAACTGCTGCCCTTTCATGCGAGCAGCCCAGCAGGTCTAGGGGTATTTGTGGAGCTAAAAATAATCAAGAAAATTATGGAGGTGACACATGAACTTTTGGGTTAAAAAGACAAAATTAACCTCGAGGCACATTGGGATTTCCATGCGCATGCAACAGATAATAACGACTCAATCAAAGAAGAGTCAAAGGTTATCAAAATTGTATTTATTCAAAACCCTCTCATCACTGCTCATCAAATCCTCACTCAAAAGGTAACTCCCAATTTTCCTATTCAATTTGGGATTAATTGTCAAGTTAATTACAAGATATTATTTCACATAATATCTTGCAATTACACTCATAATTTGACCATATGTGGCCGGCCCCTATTCTCCAAATAGGACTGGTCACTCCCCTATAAATAGCTATGCTTTCCCACTAAAATGCTAGGCCATTCTCTCCCTAAAAATTCCTAAACACTCTCTCTCAAATTCTAACTTTGGCATCAGAGATTCTTCTGCCAAAGCCCCTCTCATTTATCGTGGGCGTGTGAGGCTTTTGGCCTTAATCTTAGGTGTTATTATTTTGCAGGGACATTTTCATCAAGGGAGAAGACGACGAAAATTTGCATCCACAAGCGGTACTGGTGAAACAAAGTTGAAGAATTATTCAACATCCAAAGTCGTTAACGACAAGGCTTTTCAAAGCTAAATATTTTCCCAATACCTCATTTTGGGAAACTCATGTTCCTTCATCTTCTTCTTATTGTTGGTCTAGTATACTCAAGGCTAGAAGCGTTTTGAAAAAGGGTTCGAGATGGATGATTGGTAATGGGGCTTCGGTCCGGGTATGGAAGGATATGTGGGTGCCCTAACCCTCTACCTTTCGTCCCATATATATGCCATCACTATCCCGAGACTGTATGCAGGTCTAGGAGGTTATAGATGTGGATCAGTAAGTGTGGCTTGACGACCTGCTCGTTGAGTTCTTTAATGAGGATGATAGGGATCATATTCGTACGATGACAATTAGTTCTTGGCTCCCACTAGATAAATTAATTTGGCATTATAGTGACTGCGAGATTTTCACAACGAAGAGTGCATATTGGGTTGCATGGGATTGTGTTAAACCACCGTCAGTAAGTGCTTTTTCTTTGGACACTGGTGGAAGCCCTTTCTCTCCATTATGGAAAGCCATATGGAAGGTTAAGGTACCGCCAAAAATACGAAACATGGTGTGGAGGACTTGTCAGAATATTCTCCCGACAAAATTAAATTTGTCTAGGAAAAGAATATTGACAAATATGGCGTGTGTCTTTTGTAAAGGAGCTCTCGAGACTGAGGTGCATGTTTTTAAAGAGTGTCATTTTGCTATAGCTACATGGTTTGCAACCCCATTAAGTTTCTTGGTTGATTTGGTTTCCGGCCATACAGTCAAAGAGTGGTTTTTATCTTTACTAGAACGCAAAAATTATGTTTTCGACTTTGCTTGTATAGTGGTGTGGCTTATTTGGTAGGAAAGAAATGATCAGATTTGAAGCGAAAAGCAAAGGTCTCCAAGGGTGGTAGCGTAACGTGCCATGGCATGGCTGCAGGATTTCCAAGCTGTTACGGCTTTCGTGCCTGTTGCACAACAGATGGGTGAGGCATGTTGTGTTGCGAGATGCACATGGGACTTTTGTGGCAGCGAGTGCATGCTTTTTGCCTGCAATATCATAAGCACTTCATGTAGAGATGCAAGTGGGAGCTTCTAAAGGTACAAATTGAGAGTGACTCCTCTCAAGCAATATCCATAATTAACACTTGTGTGGATCTTGCCTCCACTATGGATTTGTTAACGGGGGATGTTCTTCATAGTGCAACTTCGTTTTCTGCTTCGATGTTTATTTCTATTTCTAGGAATAATAATGGGATTGCCCATCGTTTGGCAAAGGTAGCATTGTCTAGTGGTTCAAAACTAGTCTAGTGGTTCAAAACTAGTTTGGATTGAGGAGCCTCCAACTGTCATCCAGGACATTCTCATCGAAGAAACAGTGTAAACTTTCCCAAGTTAATGATATCGTTTTCTCTTAAAAAAAAATCCTTAATACATTCCTTCTAGTGTAAACCTCGATTTTATTATTAAATATTTTGTTGTCATATTTGTAGTTACGACACATTTATATTTACGGCGTAAAATTTTTCGATAAGTGGAAAAGATGAAAATGCCCCTAGTTAACTGAACCGAATTTTATGAGGACGTACTTTATCCTCCCATGTTTTGCCTTGTTTCTTTGTATATTTGGATAGAGCTCAGTCCTGTATACGCCTAGGTGAAAACCGTTCGTGAAACGAAATTGTAATGAAAGAGAAATTAACGGTTAAATGCAGGGGTAAAATGGTAATTAAAATTTTTTCCTGGAAGGCTCCCGAAAAGTTGGAGAACCTTCCAGTGCCATGTGTGTGGCTATGATTAGGGGAGAAAAGGAAATGAGAGAAACGAGAAGGGGTAATCGGCCTAATGAAGATAAAAGCAGGCCAACCCGAAACCCACACTACCTGGTTTCCTGACCCCATTCCTGCACACACCCCGACGTCGATTCCGACATTTTTATGGCCATCCACTAGAGTCCATTTGGCCTCGGATTCATGAAGAACTCATCGACGAGTTTCATGGGTACATAACGGCGATCGGCCATTTCTATAAGCACCACCATAGACCACTACCCTTGTTCAACTTCCCTTGAGGCTTGGATCAAAGCCCAAACAAGTTTGGGGGCGGCAAAGCTGCAAATTCGACGAATCGAATAACACTCATTTCTAGGGTTTCCGACGGATCGAGGGCAATTTCAGGTGTTTCCTGGCCGAATTGGACTTCGGCCCAGGTATGAAAATTCTTCCCCTTTTTGTGTACTACAAATTTGTGAAGTTTGGTAATTTTTGGAGTTAGTCGAAAAATTAGGTTTTCGTTTGCTGAAAACCACCACATGCTGCGGTGCGTGGTCAGTGGGCCGAGTTTGCCTTTTTAAGCTAATTTTGATATTCTGATTTCATATTTGATATTTGTATGTCATGATTCAATTATCTGAATTTAGTATCATATGTGTCCACCACTTGAATAGTATAGAAAACAGTTTAATTACGTTGGTGAACAACGAATGGCTTGATCCCGTTTGAGGATATGTAGGCAATCTAACGAGGAGGTTAGATGCAGCCATGAAGTGATCAGATGAACTTTATTTTGGCTAATAGAGTTGAAATTTACTATGAAATTTACTTTAAGGCATCTTTCTCTTTTATTAAAAGCTCAATGTACCCGAAAGAACACAAACTACTTTTAAGTTCAAAAGCATTTCATCGCTTTTATGAGTAATTTAGACTTTCTAATTAATCATATCACCTAATTAATGTAGTTAATTAATTCCATCATTCTTTATTTATCTCATTACACAAGTGTATATGTATACTATCGTTTCTTGTTCTAATCAAGGAATAAAATATCGGTGATATCGGAAATATCGGTAGTCCGAAAACACGGAAATATCGATGGAAATATCGGTAAAATATCGATATCGATAAAAATTACATGGAAACCACGGAAATTGTAAGAAAAACTTGGAAATTTTTATTGAAACTTTGTAGGATGTTTATTTAGTCAATTATCTATTAGTTTATCACAAAAAATTGGAAGGAAATGCATTGCATGATGGATTTAACATTATCAAGTTGATTATATAGCGATCTGACAAACATTATGAGTGTAGAAAATATGTAGTAATTAATGAAAGAAGTCTAAACACACCATAATCATTTATATATAATGAATTAGTACAATATTTTACACTTTAGTACCACATAGAGTTCCTATGAGGTTCAAATTTGTCACTATCTTCATCATCTCTATGTGTAGAATGAGTGTATTGTGAAGAGTGGTTATCAAATGATAAATCCCCAAAATAGTTTTGCATGTAATTGTTAATATGCCACCCATATGGATCCGAGATTGGTTGAGGTTGTCCATAAGAAAAATCATTTGAAGATTGAGGCTGGGATTGTTTCCATGAGTCGCTCGATTCCATCCCAACAGGAATGGGATATGAAGGGTAGGGAAATGGTTGGTTATGAGTATAACCATAGTTACTACTTCCCAATCCAACAGAGTCTGAAGTTCTAGATAACGAGTCATCTTCTTGACTTGACAAAATCCCTTTGCCTCTTTCTCTGCGAGTATAGTCCTTCCCTATGGCACCAATTCCTGGTCCTGCCCGCCTACTGCCATGGTCATCATCTTGTGTTGCATGCGTGAAGTTTGCCTCACCAGTGAAGGGGCTCATATATCCGGGAGGTGGTGGTCCATAATAGTTTCCATATCCACCACCACTACCTCCAGCTCCACTATGTCCTTCATCATTCCCACCTCCGGTGGTAGGTGAGTCTCCTGATCTTGTACTAGAGCTATCATTAGTATCAGCACGATGTTGTGGTTGTGTAGGATTGGAAAAAGGTGGAATTCCAGTGTTGCTTGGTATTGGGTGCAAAAGTTCTTCGAAAGAGTCAGCGCTGCTAGATCCCACCTCCTCCTCTAATACTCTTTCTACATTTATCCCTTCATTACGTGCTTCTTCAGCAACTCTGGGAGCGGGGTTGCCTTCATCATCATCTAAATGAAGAGGTCTAATCCATTGAAAAAGTTGGTTACCCTCCGTGTCATCATCTTCACCAACAATATCAAACACATCTAGTGGGTCACCACGGTCGACATGATCGATTTCTGCTTCCTTATCTCGAATTTGAAGCTTCATGTTGTAGTAGCAATAAACTAATTTTTCCAAGCTACTATGAGCCAACTTATTTCTTTGCTTTGTGTGTATGAGTGCAAATGTGCTCCAATTTCTTTCACAAGTAGATGAGGAAGTTGTTTGTGATAATACTTTTATTGCTAACTTTCTCACAGTTGGTGCATCGGTCCCATACATGATCCACCATTCAGCTACAATGAAAAATAATGTTGATAAGCCTAATAACTCCAACAAATTCTATTATAAACTTATAGTGAAATATGTTTATACTCACTAGGAGACATATTTGTTCGAGCAGCAACTGATGTTGGTTCTCCAAATGTTCTTCTTGCATCTTTAAACCATGTTAGCTGAATACAATAAATTGTGTTAGTTTAATCCAACAAAGTAATTATTATAATTTAAGTAATTGTGTACCTCATTTCCAAATTGGCCAACTGCTGGTGATGCAGGGTCTAATTTAAAGTATACATTATGTACAGCACGTATAAGGTTACCATCATCTCCAACACCGGGTCTGTATTGGTATCGGGGATTCAAATAATATGCTGTTCAAAGAAACACATACTCTAATAAGATAAATAATACTTATGCAACTAAAGAAATGAATTGCAAATTATGACATAATTTATACCTGCTGCATGCAAATCGTGGTATAATGTTTTATACCATCGGTCTTCAATTATTTTTACGACCCACCTTGCACCATGTTTTCTTTCCAATTCATCCTTCACTACACGCATCAACTCATATACAGCCCCCATAGTAGGATACACTTCTGTGTCAACGATCCGTAAAACTTTGTAAAGAGGTTCAAACACTTGACACACATGTTCTGTTTGACTCCAAAAAGCATGATCAAGCACTATACTTTCCACCATACGACCTGTATTTGAGCGGCTGAAATTGTGGTTGGCCCAATCGTCACTAGTGAATAGTTGCTTCAACCCTGCTTTCTTCTTGAGTAGGCTGTTTAATGCAATATAGTTGGTGGCGAATCGAGTGGTAGCTGGACGAATAATTTCTCCTCTGCAAAATTCACGCATCTTTGCCAACAACCAACCGTGATTGTAAATATAATTAGTGATCGTTCTAGCTCTTTTGACCACAGTAGCAACATTCTCTCTCTTCCCCATTGCCTCAAACATAAGATCAATACAATGTGCTGCACATGATGTCCAAAACACATTATGATGCTTCATTAACTTTTTTCCAGCTTTGACAAATGCAGAACCGTTGTCGGTCACGACTTGGACAACATTATGCTCTCCCACCTCCATGATTACATCCCTCAATAATTTGTAAATATACTTGTAATTCTTTATATGGTCTGAAGCATCAACAGACTTCAAAAAAATTGTCTTGCCCTTGGAATATACCATGAAGTTGATGATAGATAATCTGGTCGGGCCGGTCCATCCGTCACACATGATTGTGCAACCATTAGTTTCCCACTTTGACCTCAACTTGTTAACATACTAGCCAATGTCTTTATACTCCATATCCAAATATTTGTTTCTTATCTCATAGGGAGTGGGAGGTTGTACTCCAACACCGGCCTGTTGACATCCCACTACCATATTTTTGAAATGATGTGATGAAGCCTTCGCAGCAGGGACATTTTCATAGATAAAGAACTTGCTAATTAGACGCCCCATTCCCTCCTTCACATTACCTCCCTTGAAATAACTCCAAACACTCTTTTGACGTGCGTTGGATGACTTATATAAACTTGGGGCTATTGGTGGTGTTGGTTGTGATTCTCTAAGACTGCCTCCCCGTCTCATTTGTGCACCACCACTTGTCCCGGAACCTTGTCCCCTATTAGGAATTTTATGAAGGTGTTCTCTTTCCCATGCTGACTGTTTGGAGGCACGTAATGCTTGTTTCAAACTGCGTCGTTCTTCAGGTCCCATGTCATCATCACATTCGTCCTCATCGTCATCATCATCACTGTCAACCGCTTGGCCATAGACTTCTCCCCGTAGCCCAGCTCGAATATTTTCCATTCCTTGTGTCATCTTTTCCTTCTGCTGTTTTTTATTTTTTAATAATGTGCTGATGAATGCCTTCACTTCTGGGGGGACATTATCGCATCGTTGGACATTTTTTGCTGGATCTAATCCACTAAGATGGTACTTAAGTCGTGTCACTCCACCACTCTTCATTACCCGACCACAATATTTGCAAATTGTGCCATGTTTGTTTCCGTCTATTGGGTCGCCATGTTCCCAAGCTGGATCACGTTTACTAACTCCACTAGACATCTTAAACGTACCTACATTTAATTTGATAAAACCTAATATTAATGAATAATAATCCAATTTGATAAAAAAATAATCACTGATGAATAATAATCCAATTTGATAATAATCCAATTTAATGAATAATCCAATTTGATAATAATAAAAAAACCTAATATTAATGAATAATAATCCAAATTGATAAAAAAATAATCCTAATATAAAACATAGTGATGAATAATAATCCAATTTGATAATAATAAAAAACCTAATATTAATGAATAATAATCCAATTTGATAAAAAAAATAATCCTAATATAAAACATAGTGATGAATAATAATCTAATTTAATGAATAATCCAATTTGATAATAATCCAATTTAATGAATAATCCAATTTGAGAATAATAAAAAACCTAATATTAATGAATAATAATCCAAATTGATAAAAAAAATAATCCTAATATAAAACATAGTGATGAATAATAATCCAATTTAATGAATAATCCAATTTGAGAATAACAATAATATAAATATAAGTTAGGAAGGGCTTAATAAAAAGTTGTACACATGCTTTCTAATCTAACCTCCGACCAGGCTAACTAATATATTTCATATTAAATTCACAAACATGCAACTGAGATCCCCATGTTCTATTTTACTTTTTATTTTATTTTTTTGGTCTTAACTTAATATTAATGAATAATAAAAAACCTAATATTAATGAATAATAATCCAAATTGAAAAAAAATTAATCCTAATATAAAACATAGTGATGAATAATAATCCAATTTGATAATAATCCAATTTAATAATAATCCAATTTAATGAATAGTCCAATTTGATAATAAGCCAATTTAATGAATAATCCAATTTAATGATTAATAATCCAATTTAACAATAATCCAATTTATTTGTTATTGTATAAATTACAATAATATAAATATAAGTTTGTAAACTTACCTTAAATATGGAACCCTTTGTGTTCAAGCTTTGGAATAGATCTGGAATGGCTTTGAAAATGGTAAGGGAAATAAAATAATAAATAACATTAAACATATTAAAATAATCCTAGGGAATAATTATACAACATTACTTAATTACTTAAAAAAAATTAACATGTAATTGTTAACATTACTTAATTACCTACAAAAATTAACATGCAAGTATTAATTAGTTAAAAAAATTAACATACGAGTCCATACAAATTTATTTGTTGTTGTATACATTACAATAATATAAATATAAATTTGTAAACTTACCTTAAATATGGAACCCTTTGTGTTCAAGCTTTGGAATGGATCTGGAATGACCTTGAAAATGGTAAGGGAAGAAGAATAAACGAAATTGCTCTGAGGGAATGCCTTTGATACTCTAACTCTCATAAGGTTTTGCACATCCTCTGAGGGAATATAAGTATATAACAGAGAATGGAACATGGTTTTGCCTGTGAAAGCATATCACAGACTCACAGTGATACACGGTTTCATTATTAAAGTTCTAATATTCGTTGTCCATTGTCTGCAATTGTAAAAAGTGATTGAAAAATTAGTGAGGTGAGTCAGATGGGGTCAATCAACCACAGAGGCACACACACAGACATGCTATTATTCGTTGTCCATTGTCTACAAATGTAAAAAGTGATTGAATAATTCATGAGGTGAGTCAGATGGGTCACTCAATCACAGAGGCACACACGCACACAGACGTGCCATCACACACGCACACATATCACACACGCATACCGCACTCTCTCTCTCTCTCTCATTCTCGATCCTTCTCTCATCTTCTCTGAGTCGCGCTGGACCTCTCTTCTCCCCCTTCTCCATTCGACCCACACACACCCACACACATATCTCCATCCTTCTCTCTTCTTCTCTGAGGCGCATGACCTTTCTTCTCCCCCTTCGCCTTTCGACCCACACACACACAGATCTCCCCCTTCTCGATCCTTCTCTCTTCTTCTCTGAGGCCTGACCTCTCTTCTCCCCCTTCTCCATTCGACCCACACACACACAGATCTCCCCCTTCTCCCACTCTCTCGATCCTTCGCTGCCGTTGATCGTGGGTCTGGCGAAGTGGAACATGGCTCAGTCGTCTCAGGTAAGATTCCATTGAAACCCTAACTTAGATGTGTTGAATCGTTGATGCATGCGTGAAATTTGAGGCTTATATGTGAAATTTAAGTTAAAATTCGTGTTTTTGCAAGGTTTTTGGGACGAAATGGGCTCGGGAACAGGCACACATCTCCGGCGTTCTTCTCCGGCGTCCGATATCGGAGTCCGATTGCCGCGTTTGCCGACATTTCTCGATATTTCCAAAATATCGCGATATTATCGATAATATCGATAATATCGCGATATTTGGCCGAAAACCCCACGGAAACCAGTTTAAATATCCATGTCCCGAAAAATCGATATTATCGGCGAAATATCGCCGATAATATCGATATTTAAATCTGTGGTTCTAATTAGAGAGGTAAAGAGGTGATAGTATTAAACAATTCATTAATACTTAGGGTGCGATTGTTGCACTGGACTATCTTGGACTGGACTAGTTTTAAAGACTAACGTGAATTGGCATGGGATGAACTAAGTAGTATAAGAATAATAAAAATGTTTGATAAATTATAAGACTAAACCACAGACTAAATTATATTTGAAATCCAAATATTTTTTTGTAATTTTTTAAACTTATATTATTATAATTTTATTATTATTAATCCACACATTTTTTTTCTGACTCACTCTCCTTCCACTCTTTCCAACTTTCCTTTCCCTTTATCTTCTTCTCCGCCGAATTTCATTTCCGTCGAACTCTTCATCTCATGATTCTCGTCACTTCCTTTCTCTTCTTTGGATCATTCACCATCAGAGCAACTCCAGTGTAGGAGCCCTCCCCCCAGGCAATTCACTATTTAATCCACCTAGTGAACAGTAACTGCCCTTAATAAATAGTGCATTCCCCTGGCAATTGCCTTTTGCATCTCCACCCCTGCACTGAATAGCCCTGGCAATTGGCAATAAAATATTAGTATTTTTTTATTTATAAAATAATACATAATAATTTTATTTGTAATTTCGGATAAGATTTTTAATCGTTCTCGTTGCGCCACGTGTCATTATCCGAAAAGCCAATAGCAATAAAATTTTTGTATTTTTGTATTTTTGTATTTATAAAATAATTCAAAATAATTATATTTGTTATTTCGGATAAGATTTTTAATCGTTCTCGTTGCGCCACGTGTCATTATCCGCAAAGAAAATTATTGGTGATGGATTTCCGATAAGATTTTTAATCGTTGTGTCAAGGCACGTGTCATTATCTGAAAAGACAATTATTGGTGATGGATTTCTGATAAGATTTTTAACCAATCACGTCGTGCCACGTGTCACAATCCGATTACAATCTTTGAGGATAGATTTCCACCAGATTTTTAACGAATGACGGCATGCCACGTGGCATTATCTACAACCTAATCCCTTCTGAATCCTCCATATAATCCCCCATCCATCCTCATAAATCTCACACCAATTTTCTCAAGATCTCTATCATTATTCATAGTTTCTGCTTCCTTCTTCGCCAAAATCCCTATCATTATTCATAGTTTTTTCTTCCTTCTTCACCAAAATCCCTATCATTATTCATAGTTTCTGCTTCCTTCTTACAATGTCTTCTTCTTCTTCTTCAAAGATGATGTGGGAAATCGAGCAAGAAGAGGAAGAATTGTTTAACCAATCACAAGGAATGTTCAATGTTGGGGATTGGGCCCAAAATGAGATGGAAGAGGATGACGAGCGTAGACGGAGAGATGACGAATCAAGAATGGCAGGAGCCTCACAATCCCGTCGAGTCGTCCAAGCTGTGGCTCATATCTGCAGGCCCAACCGTGCTGTAAACATTGATAGAAACAGGCAACGACGAGGTCAGGAGCTCTTGGACGATTATTTTGTCCGTAACAGTGCATTCCCTGATACATACTTCCGACGTCGTTTTAGAATGGAACGACATTTGTTCAACAAAATCATGGGCGCTGTTTGTAACCATGATTCTTACTTTGTGCAAAAGCCGGATGCTTTTGGTGCTATGGGTCTCCTGCCTCAGCAAAAAATTACTGCTGCCTTGCGGATGCTTGCATATGGAGCAGCTGCAGACCAAGTGGACGAGATAACGAGGATGGGACAATCAACCATTCTTGAGTCCCTCATGAGGTTTTGTTCGGCAATCGAATCTATCTACACCGCAGAGTACCTCCGGATACCTACTCATATGGACTTGCAAAGGCTTCTGAAGAAAGGCGAGATGCGAGGTTTTCCAGGGATGATTGGAAGCATTGATTGTATGCACTGGACTTGGAAAAACTGTCCAAGTGCATGGCAAGGCGCTTATGGGGACAGAAAAGGATCAAAAAGTATCATTTTGGAGGCGGTGGCATCTTTTGATACATGGATTTGGCACGCCTTTTTCAGGGTTCCGGGAGCTCAAAATGACCTCAACGTCCTTGCCCAATCCCCAGTGTTCAACGATGTCCTGCAAGGAAAGGCACCAAAAGTCACGTATGAGGTCAATGGACGTATGTACGACGGGCCATACTACCTAGCTGATGGCATTTACCCAAGGTGGTCAACATTTGTCAAAACAGTGCCACGTCCGCGCAGTGCAAAGGAAAAACACTTTGCAAGATGTCAAGAAGGGTGTAGGAAGGATGTGGAGCGTTGTTTCGGTATCCTCCAAGCTCGCTGGGCGATCATCAGGGGTGCTGCCAGATTGTTTGATGTAGAGTCGCTTCGATCCATCATGATGACGTGCATCATTCTTCACAACATGATTGTGGAAGATGAGTACGATTATGAAGCCGTTGATGAATATGAGCCAGACACGATGAACAATTCAAGAACACGTATATATTGTGCTCATGACGCCACCGATGAGCCCGTGCAACATGAGCCATTAGAAAGGGATGGACGTTACAATGAAAGGATCATCCAACGATATACTGCACTTCAAAGGTCAAATATGCACAATGCCCGCCAACTTGACTTCATAGAGCACCAGTGGGAATTGAGGGGTGCTGACGATACTTAAGTTCATTAGTGTTTGTTTTTATTTGGTGTGTTTATTTTATTTTATGTGGTGTGTTTTTTTAGTTCATTTAGTGAGTTGAAATGTAATTTTATTTTATTTGGTGTTTGTTTTTATTTGGTGTGTTTATTTTATTTTATGTGGTGTGTTTTTTTAGTTCATTTAGTGAGTTGAAATGTAATTTTATTTTATTTGGTGTGTTTTTTTGGTGTGTTGATGTTATTTTATTTGGTGTGTTTAAATGTGTTTTGAATAAAGTACTAAGTTCAATAAATTGGAAACAACATAAAGTACTCTATTCAATGAATAAGAAATTACAACCCGAATAAGAAATTACAACCCGAATAAGAAATTACAACCCGAATTGATTGGAAAATTATGGGTTCGTGAATGGATGATAACCATCACCTAACCAATTTGTGGTGCTAGGATGATCTTCTCTTGTCATGCTAGGATAATCTTCTCTTGTGGTGCTAGGACCATCTCCTCTTGCTCTCGCTTCTCTTGCACGCATCCTTCGCACCACATCCGCTTTCTCTGACTTCCAAAAATATTTAGAGTCTGGAGACTTCCCTTCTAAAGGCTCCTTCATAATGTCACGATCTCGTTCAGCCATTCTTTCTTCTCTTCTATGTTCCCTTTCTTGCCGAAGTAGTTCTCTTTCTCTCTCATCAGCTTCAAATTTTCTCTCAAAAGCTGCAGCTTTTGCATCCTCTCTAGCCTTATCAGCCTCAAATTTAGCCATTTCCCGGGCCAAATTCAATTCACCTTGGCGGGCAAGATCTTCCATATACTTTGCATAATCATTCTTGGAAGCATTACCTTTTCTCTTTGAAGCCTTCTTACCTTGAGGCCTAATTGGATAACGGGTCGACCCCAACGCTTGTTCAACGGGGGGCGTTTCAGGCACTTCTTCATCATCTTCATCATGATCATGCGAGGCATGCTCAGGTGTAGAGTGTAGAGGGGTGCTGTTCATGAAAACTTCTGGACCGACATGCACAACTCTAAATTTAGGACAATCTTTGACAATATTCCAACATTCAAACCGGGTGAATGTTTTGTTTTTGCTTTTGGTTTTGGCACCATACCAAGCTTGTGCTTGAAGTTCCTACACAAACAAATAATTATAATGAGAATAGGTAACAAATAAATAATTATAATGAAAGTATGTAACAAATAAATAATACAAACAAATAATTATAAATGAAAGTAGCTAACAAATAATTATAATGAAAGTAGGTAACAAATAAATAATACAAACAAATAAATATAATGAAAGTAGCTAACAAATAATTATAATGAAAGTAGGTAACAAATAAATAATACAACCAAATAATTATAATGAAAGTAGGTAACAAATAAATAATACAAACAAATAATTATAATGAAAGTAGCTAACAAATAATTATAATGAAAGTAGGTAACAAATAATACAAACAAATAAATATAATGAAAGTAGCTAACAAATAATTATAATGAAAGAAGATAACAAATAAATAATACAAACAAATAAATATAATGAAAGTAGCTAACAAATAAATAATATATTGTTACCTGATCCGTTAAATTTTCCCCACTTCGAAGATTACCACTAGCTTGTGCCAAGGCGTCTCTCCACGTACTAAACGATTGACTAAGTAATTTCCAACGACTGGACATCGATTCTTTAGTTCTTTGCCCACCCATTTTCTCAAGATAATTGGTATGAATAAGACTCCACATTTCTCGCAACTGCATCTCATTACCCGTAATCGAATCATGAGTAACTTGAACCCAACTAGTACACAACGCAACATCTTCAAGAAGCGTCCAATTCGTACCTGGTTGAGTAGTCATTTTGTTGGAAAAAAATTGGATTGAAACTTTGAAAGAAAGATAGGAATGTGGTTGAAAGTAGTTGAGAAAATATGAAATTGTGGTGTAGGGTAGAAGATAATGAGAAGGTATTTATAGGTGAAGTGAAATCAAATTTTTTTATAATTTTTCATAATTTTTTTTCGGATTTTTAAGATTTTTTTTACATTTTTTTTAAATTTTTATTCACCTAATTAATCTTTGCCATTGGATTTAAAAAAATTTAAATTCCAACACTCCAGATTGTGCCACGTGTCACAACGGTAACATTTTAGATTTTTAAACAGTTTTTTCTTTTTTTTATATATAATTTACAAAGCCTAATAACGTGAACCGTTGATTTTAGGTCAAACGGATGAAATTAAATGAGATTTTTAAATGTTTTTTACCGTTGGAAATCCAACGGTCCATAAAATATGACCGTTTCAATCGAACAGACATGGGGAAGCCACGTGGCTTCCCCAACGGTTACTTTTCAAAACTGAAATCGCGGGCCCCAGCCCTGTTTTTTTGTCGGACGACTCGCGCCCACGCGCGCGTGAAACGCACGCGCCTGACGCAACCCTTGGGCTCTCGGGCTGGCAATCCTCGACGGGCCTGCTCCTCGGGCCTCGCCTGTTGCTCGGGCTTCCATACGCTGGAGCTCATCCCCCCAGCAATTTGCTACTGTTTGATCCACAGCCCCCGAGCAACCTCCCCCGCTGGAGGTGCTCTCAGACTCTCCAATTGTTTGTTGGATGTCTCTTAATTTCTTTTTCCCGTCAGTTAAATGAGCAAGAGGAAGGACAAGAAGCAAACCAAGAGTCGGAATCTTGATGGGCACTCTGCTTAAGTTAATCGAAATTTCTGAATTTCTATATTGAAGGCGTCAAGCCTAGTCGACGAAGTCGAGATTTCTTGTATTTGGTCAAACAGAGGTGGTGAGAAGCAAACGAGATGGCTATGAGGCAGTGCAAAGCAGATTAGATGGTTACGAGGCGAAGAGACGAGACTGTCTTAGCAGTCCTCTACTTTTCGGAGGTCTCGACCTTCTAGGGTGTTAGTCGACGCGAATCTCCTTTAATCTCAGTAAACGTAGTTGTCACATAATTATTCATGGTTTACTAGTAATTGCACACGTATTGTGCATGTGTTGAGCAGTTGAAACATGTCCAAGTCATTTGTGGCATAAAGTTGATGAGTTTTTCGTGATTCGAGTTCTCTTATGTCCAATTAAATTGAGTGAATGTTGCTTACTTTGACAATCCAAATTAAACAGTCTAGAACATGAGTGCCAGTTGCAACAGTTACCTTAAACTTAAAAATGGAAACGCCTTTATTATTGATATTGAAGCTAACACTACCACAGTAAACAGCTTTCGTGACAAAAAAAATTTCGTTGGGTAAAGAAAATTTCCGTCGTCAAAAAATTGGCACGACGAAAACTTCATCGCATAGACGTTGTCACACAAAGGTCGGGTAGAAAACATTTGTGCGACGAAGACAAATAATATCGTCGTGCAAGGGCCTTTGCTCGCTAAAGTATACATTTGTCGCCTCAAAGACAAGGGGGCAAAGTATATCATCGCGCAAAAGTAAAGGGTGCAACAATTTGTCGTTGCGTTCAGTTTACGGAACAACTGGTTGTTAGGTAAGACCATGCGTGACGACAAGTTTCGTCAAGTAAACAAGGATGCAACAAAAATTTGTCCATAATATTTTGTTTTCGGGTTTTTTTTTAATTTTAAATATGTTGTCTTTTCAACTTACGCGCGTTGAAACTGTTTCAAGCTTGAAATTTTAGACATCGAGCAAATGGTGTTTTTAATATATTTTTTAATTATTAATTTTTTATTATATTACATATTTTAATTAATTTTTAAATTTTTTTAATTAATATGAAATACAAAAATAAAAATTAATTTAATTATTATTTATTTTATATATGAAAATGTACGTACGAGTTAAAAAAATTATAATATCCTAATGCAAAAAATGAACTATAAAAGCTGGTTGGACAGCTGGGCATCTGTTGGGTAGAAAGGTTAGGAACCGAAGTCAAGGTGACTGAGAAGTAGCAATGGCATCAGGAATTGAAGGTCGAACAACTGGAGGGCGTGTAAGATCTGGCACAACCGATCACCCTGGGCCGCAAGCTGCTAGTTCAAGTCCTCAACTTCCACCATCATCGTGGCGACCTGTCTCGCAGTCTGTCTGGAAAAAGAAGCAACAGTGTGTCACGATGTCGTGCATTCTCCATCCCCCGATAAACTTTACCAGGTCTACGACTAAGGGTTTGATTCAGGGTCTCAATCAGGATTTGAAGACCCGCATCCTCGTTTGGAGTTACCTCCTCGACAAGGGTCTCCGAGGGAAGCTATGATGCTCTTCTCCACCTTTACAGTCTGTAATAATAAGAAGATACAAATTATAATATAATCAATACTTATAGTGTGTATAAATTTAAGAATAATAACAATTACATAAACTTACATCGAGATGCTCAGTCGTCTCATGGGCGGGTTGAACATAAATTTCCTTGAACATGTCGATCTTCGGGAACTTAGGACCCTCATGAAAACAAAAAAGTTAAGAAATTAGTTATTAATTCTGATAGAAATTAATATGTAGTACAATTTAAAGTTAATACACTTTTACCTGATGTCATTGCTCCAACCTATAGGAGAATGGCCTCTATTGACCTTGTTTGCCTTAGCTTTCTATACTTAGGCTCCTGAAAATCCACAACCACTTTTAATCCTCCAAGCTAGACTCGGCAGTTTCTGACATGACATGGTGACACGACACGAAAACGATATGAAAATAATGAGTTTCGAGTCAACACGATAACTTATCGGGTCATTATCGGGTGACCCGTTAAGAACCCGTTAATAACAGGTTCTTAACGGGGTATACACGCAGGTAACACGTGGGTAACCCGTTTCGACCCGTTAAGAAAAAAATTATTTTGATAATTTTAAAGTTTAATTACGAAAAGATTTATTATAAAATACAATAGCCATATTAATATATTCAATATATTCTATATTAAATATATAGTTTTGTATTATTATTCTATATAAGTTTAAAAAAAAGTTTTAGTCATTATTTATTTTTATTATGAGAGTTCCTTATTATCATTACTAGGATAAATTTTACTTAACATGTTGTTCTCCAAAATTAAAATAAACTAATATAATATTTGTATAGGCAAGAACTAAGAAGACATACATACAAGTATGAAAAATGTGAAAGAATATATAAACACTCGTGATTCATCATTATTCATCTACGAGTAGATAATGGTTACACTTACATTATCGTTTAGATTTTTAAAATCCTCCAAACCTTCATGAATAATGTTTTTTATTTGAGGAAAAAATTAATAAAATTAATAATAATTATTGTAGAAGTGTAAAAAATGTAAAAAAAAATATACAATCACTCATAGTGACAAACTTTACAACTTTCATGAAGGGGTCAGCTTCGAAATCCAACACTATAATTCATAAACCTTAAATTTATATTTAACCGTCGATTACCATTTACACTTTATTCTTCTTACTGAATTTCATTTTTAAAATTTTCTTTTTTGAAAACATGATCATTTGGGCGATGTAAGAAGATGAACAGTTCAGATCTTTGATATCACATTTTGATATTCACGGTTAACTGAAATATGAGTCGATGTCATATAGTTTGTAGAAACTTTATAAACATCAAGCAATATTTTCACTAACTGTAAAACTCTAAATATAATATCAACGATCCAAATCGTTCATCTTCCTGCATCCTCTAATAGATCATGTTTTCAAAAAAGAAAATCTGAAAAAACAAAATTTGATGAGAACAATGAAGCGTAAATGTAAACAACAATCAACGGTTAAATTTTGATCTATGATTTATATGATTATAATGGCCAATTTCGAAGGTGAGCTCTTCATGAAAGTTGTAAAGCTTGTCATTACGAGTGTTTATATATTTTTTCTATATTTTTTTACACTTCTACATTAATTAAAAAACTATTAAAGACTTTAGGTAAGTGAAAATATACTTAAAAGAAAAATGCTTTTTTATGTTTTGGATGTGACAATATGGTATGTATATATTTATTTAGTATTATATTTTTCATTTGATTATTTATTGGTTTAAAATATATTTTCCTTAACGGGTAATGGGTCGGTTCATATTACTTGTTAATATTATCGGGTCGATTTCGGGTCGGGTCATTTTACCCATTTATTTTAACGGGTGTTACACAACATGACCTATTAAGATATCGGGTACGACACGAAAATGACATGAACATGGAAAACACGACACGAATGCCAGGTCTACTCCAAGCGCCAACTCCTCAGGGCAGCCTTCTTCGAGAGCAATCTCTGGATCCGAATATAACTCAAAATGTTTGTAGAGGTCGCTGGATGTATCGGTGTGTGAAGACATCGTCTATGTGGTTGGTCAGGTGGGCATCCATGTGCTCAAGATCATAGTTTGCCTGCAAATATAAAAGATATTAAAATAATAATATTTTTTTGTTAATATTTGATACTTGAATAAAAAAGTCATATAAAAGTTGAGAATATACTAACCAACAACTCATTCAGCACCTCCTTCTTTGTCTCCTCCGGCATGGCTTTCCAGGACTCCCATATTGAAATGAAACCGACATTCGGAGCATCCACCCAATTTTATTCATCAACAAATATTTTTAAAAAGAAAGCAATTACAATATCAACAAAATTATTAAATATTAAATGTTTGGGATATCTCTCCCTCGACTGTGGATGCCGAGGGAGTCTGCTCTGGATGGTCGGCTAGGCGGGGCCCCTGGTGAGTCTTATGTGCAATCACAAATGGATGCGTCATCGAAGAAGCTGATGCAGTGGGCGACTGAGACACTGCGGGAGCAACCAGTGTAGGCTCCACAATCGGCGGAGTACTCAAGGACACAATAGTAGGTGCGAGAGGTGCATTGGTAACTACCCGACGATGGGAAATCAATCGCGACGTCTATAAAATTTGTGAACGACAAGAATATCAAATTAATCATAAAATTATAAAAGATGATTGTAAAACTAAAATCTTAATCCTAATATTAAAAAAATATTATTTTAAGTGTAAAGTTAAGAAATAATCTTTTTTTTTTTTTTTTTTTTGGATAGAAAATGCAATAAGATTAAAGGGAATGTCCACGAGTAGAACCCAATTGCAAGTAACAAAAAAGAAGAGCTCTATGAGCAAAACTAGGGATAGAACCATCCCACATATGAAGATTGCTATAATTAATGCCCACATCCGTGATCGCATCCGCAACAAAGTTGGCCTCCCTATAAATGTGTATCCAAGAGATGTTCTCAAACCAACTAGCTAAATGCTTGATGTCCCCTCCAAGGAGTAGAATAGTGTCCAAAAATGGAATCAATCACAAGCTTGGAGTCACCCTCAATCTGAATATTCCTGAAGCCCCGGGACCTAGCCATCCAAAGCACATCTCTCAAAGCAACACATTTTGCAACATTTATAGTGTTGATCCCTAAGCTCCTGGCACCAGTAAAGATAGGCCTGCCAAGTTCATCTCTTATAACAAACCCAACAGCAACATGATCATTTATAACAACAACAACAAAGCCTTTTCCCACTAAGTGGGGTCGGCTATATGAATCCTAGAACGCCATTGCGCTCAGTTTTGTGTCATGTCCTCCGTTAGATCCAAGTACTCAAGTCTTTTCTTAGGGTCTCTTCCAAAGTTTTCCTAGGTCTTCCTCTACCCCTTCGGCCCTGAACCTCTGTCCCGTAGTCACATTTTCAAACCGGAGCGTCAGTAGGCCTTCTTTGCAGATGTCCAAACCACCGGAACCGATTTTCTCTCATATTTCCTTCAATTTTGGCTACTCCTACTTTACCTCGGATATCCTCATTCCCAATCTTATCCTTTCTCGTGTGCCCATACATCCCACGAAGCATCCTTATCTCCGCTACACCCATTTTGTGTACGTGTTGATGCTTCACCGCCCAAACATTCTGTGCCATACAACATCGCTGGCCTTATTGCCGTCCTATAAAATTTTCCCTTGAGCTTCAGTGGCCTACGACGGTCACACAACACGCCGGATGCACTCTTACACTTCATCCATCCAGCTTGTATTCTATGGTTGAGATCTCCATCTAATTCTCCGTTCTCTTGCAAGATAGATCCTAGGTAGCGAAAACGGTCACTTTTTGTGATCTTCGCTAGATTGCTCCGGTCATTAGTGTGGATAAGTATATAAATGGATAGAGATAGGAAAGCAAACACAAGATGTACGTGGTTCACCCAGATTGGCTACGTCCACGGAATAGAGGAGTTCTCATTAATTGTGAAGGGTTTACACAAGTACATAGGTTCAAGCTCTCCTTTAGTGAGTATAAGTGAATGATTTAGTACAAATGACATTAGGAAATATTGTGGGAGAATGATCTCGTAACCACGAAACTTCTAAGTACTGGAGTGTGGTATCGTCTTGACTTGCCTTATCTGTCTCATAGGTAGATGTGGCATCTTCTCTGGAAGTACTCTTCCTCCATCCAAGGGTGGTATCTGTAACTGGTGGAGATGCACAAGGTAATGTATCAATTTCACTTGAAGCTTACTTGTAGTTTCAGGCTTGGTCAAGCGCGATACAAACCATGTAGTAGAAGTCCCCCAAGTCGCCGAGCTAGGGGATCTGCTGAAAGAGGTGACAGACAAGGTAAGCAATCAGAGCTCCGGCTGATTGTTCACATTCTCCCTATCTTGCAGGCAGCATGAAGGATAAAGAAAAGAAAAATGAGAAGAGATGATATGGGATACTTTTGCTTTTGAAGAAGTAACTTTCCACAGGCTTATTCTTGAACCGGGCTGGAGGGTTTTCTGGTTTCCTCCAGAGTATAAGGCCGACTGAAGAATTTGAGGGTCAAAACAAGTCCATCAAATCTAGAGTACGTTCGACCCTGCTGATATGGGATACTTTTGCTTTTGACAGAGTAGTGGATGTATCGGCACGTGTGCTGTTACGCTTGTCTCCACATGCTTCCTTGTATCCTTCTCACTTGCCCTATCTGTTCCTCAGGCAGATGCGGTATCTTCCCTGGAAGCATAAGATGTTGAAGATGAGTACTCGAGAGCAATGCCAGGTAAGTAATCAGGTAAGGGGTTCCAGGCAGTCATTTCCTGGCTGGAAGCTTGATTCCAAGTGCTGACTGATTGCTCTCTTTCTCCTTGTTTTGCAGGTAAGAACAAGGCCAAAGGAAAAGACAGGGAAAAAGCATGATATGGGATACTCTTGCTTTTAAACCTGATGATATGAGATATTCTTGCTCTAGTATAGCTTGTTTACAGAGGTATTATCGGGGGGAAAGAAAGCTGAATATTTCGAAAGGCTTCGTTGGGAGTGCCCTCTCAGATAAGAGAAAGGATTGAGCATTTTTACGTGTCTGCCTGTCCGTTAGGGATGGAGGTCGACATATATAGGAGTCTCCCTAACATCAAGTAATAATGTTATTCCTTTACCCTGCTTGGTCATAGCACAGTAGTGGGAGCTGCCAGTTTCACATGTTTTAACTCTGTCAGAGCACTTTGAAAAAGTGGTCTGTGGTATCTGGAAAGCTGATGTTGCGTGTGAAGATTACAGACAAGCTTTATCCAAGGAGATCCAGCTCTTGAAGTTGGGAAAGTGGTGCCTCTTCGGTTTTCGAACAAGCAATCCTGTCGGGGATCTGGTTCTCGAGATTCGGAGAACGATGCCTCTTCGATTTTTGAGAAAGCAATCCTGCTGGGGGTCTGGCTCTCGAGATTCAGAGAGCGATGTCTCTTCGATTTTTGAGAAAGTAATCATGTTGGGAGTCTGGCTCTCAAGATTCGGAGGGTGGTGCCTCTTCGATTTTGGAGCAAGCAATCTTGTTGGGAGTGTTTTCTGGAATGTGAGTAAAGGTTGGGCATGTTTGCTAGTCTACCTTGCCACGAAGCACAGAGGTTGACACACAGGGACTTTCCAATTATCCAGCAGTGGTACTGTTCCTTTACCCTCTCTTCGATTGTTGAGAAAGTAATCATGTTGGGAGTCTGGCTCTCGAGATTCGGAGGGCGGTGCCTCTTCGATTTTGGAGCAAGCAATCTTGTTGGGAGTGTTTTCTCGAATGTGAGTAAAGGTTGGACATGTTTGCTAGTCTACCTTGCCACGAAGCACAAAGGTTGATACACATGGACTTTCTAATTATCCAGCAGTGGTACTGTTCCTTTACCCTCTCTTCGATTTTTGAGAAAGTAATCATGTTGGGAGTCTGGCTCTCGAGATTCGGAAGGCGGTGCCTCTTTGATTTTGGAGCAAGCAATCCTGTTGGGAGTGTTTTCTCGAATGTGAGTAAAGGTTGGGCATGTTTGCTAGTCTACCTTGCCATGAAGCACAGAGGTTGACACACCGGGACTTTCCAATTATCCAGCAGTGGTACTGTTTCTTAACCCTTGTGGGTAATAATATGGTAGCTAGACCTTCAAAATTTATGTGTCTAAACTTTGTTAGTGTTGTTTCTTTGTAATTCTTTTACCCTTCTTGGTCAGAGCGATGTAGCGGGAGCTGCAAGCTTCACGTGTCTCAACTTTGTCAGAGAACTTTGGCAAAGTTATCTGTGGTACCCATGAGTTACTGTTGCGTGTGGGAAGTGGGTGATTGAACAGTACGATTTATGTGCTTTCTACTTCGCCAGAAATCTTCGACAGAATGCCCATAATTTCCGCAAAGCTGAGTGTGCGTGTGACAGGTGCTGACAAGGCTGGAAAAGTAGGTGCCTCTTCGATTTCTGAGATCGGCCCTCGTGGTCTCTGAGCAGCCCAGCTTTTGAGAAAGTAAGCCTCTTCGATTTCTGAGATCAGCCTTCGTGGTCTTTGAGCAGCCCAACTTTTGAGAAAGCAAACGCCTCTTCGATTTTTGAGATCGACCCTCGTGGTCTCTGAGCAGCCCAGCTTTTGAGAAAGCAAACGCCTCTTCGATTTCTGAGCAGGCGCCTCTTCGATTTCTGAAGCTTCGTCGAGTGCAGATTTTTATAGGGGCTGACATTAAGTTCCAAAGCACACTTGAATATCCACCAGTAGAAGCTCCATTCTTGCACTTCTAAGATCTTGATTTGTCTGACCTTTTCTCTCTTCAACACCTTTGAAAATGTCTGGCCCCTCCGACCGTCGTTTTGACTTGAACCTTGTTGAAGAGGCAACCCCGCCTTCTCCAGACAACATATGGCGCCCATCCTTCGTCTCCCCTACTGGTCCTCTTACCGTTGGGGATTCCGTGATGAAGAATGATATGACCGCTGCGGTAGTGGCCAGGAACCTTCTCACTCCCAAAGATAACAGACTACTTTCCAAACGGTCTGATGAGTTGGCTGTTAAGGATTCTCTGGCTCTCAGTGTTCAGTGTGCAGGTTCTGTGTCTAATATGGCCCAACGCCTATTTGTTCGAACCCGCCAAGTTGAATCATTGGCGGCTGAAGTGATGAGTCTCAAACAGGAGATTAGAGGGCTCAAGCATGAGAATAAACAGTTGCACCGGCTCGCACATGACTATGCTACAAACATGAAGAGGAAGCTTGACCAGATGAAGGAATCTGATGGTCAGGTTTTACTTGATCATCAGAGATTTGTGGGTTTGTTCCAAAGGCATTTATTGCCTTCATCTTCTGGGGCTGTACCGCGTAATGAAGCTCCAAATGATCAACCTCTGATGCCTCCTCCTTCTAGGGTTTTGTCCAGTACTGAGGCTCCGAATGATCCCCCTCCGGTGCCTTCTCTTTCTGGGGCTCTACCGACTGCTGAGACTTCTCCTAAGCAACCTTTGTGAAGGCTCCCTTTTGTTTGTTTATTTTGACTCAAGTATATGTACATATTTGTAACTTATCGGGGATATCAATATATAAGCTTTCCTTAATTTCAACGTATTGTGTTAAATACACCAAAGCCTTCTTCGCTAAGTTCTTTGAATTTTCTTTTGTTGAAGCTTGTATGTTGAAGCTTTGTGAGTGGAGCATGTAGGTTGAGGTAGTGTTCCCTTAATTTCCCGAGTGAGGAAAACTTCTCGGTTGGAGACTTGGAAAATCCAAGTCACTGAGTGGGATTGGCTATATGAATCTTAGAACGCCATTGTGCTCTGTCCTGTGTCATGTCCTCCGTTAGATCCAAGTACTCTAAGTATTTTCTTAGGGTCTCTTCCAAAGTTTTCCTAGGTCTTCCTCTACCCCTTCGGCCCTAAACCTCTGTCCTATAGTCGCATCTTCTAATCGGAGCGTCAGTAGGCCTTCTTTGCACATGTCCAAACCACCGTAACCGATTTTCTCTCATCTTTCCTTCAATTTCGGCTACTCCTACTTTACCCCGGATATCCTCATTCCTAATCTTATCCTTTCTCGTGTGCCCACACATCCAACGAAGCATCCTCATCTCCGCTACACCCATTTTGTGTACGTGTTGATGCTTCACCGCCCAACATTCTGTGCCATACAGCATCGCCGGCCTTATTGCCGTCCTATAAAATTTTCCCTTGAGCTTCAGTGGCATACGGCGGTCACACAACACGCCGGATGCACACTTCCACTTCATCCATCCAGCTTGTATTCTATGGTTGAGATCTCCATCTAATTCTCCGTTCTTTTGCAAGATAGATCCTAGCTAACGAAAACGGTCGCTCTTTGGTATTTCTTGATCTCCGATCCTCACCCCTAACTCGTTTTGGCCTCCATTTGCACTGAACTTGCACTCCATATATTCTGTCTTTGATCGGCTTAGGCGAAGACCTCTAGATTCCAACACTTCTCTCCAAAGGTTAAGCTTTGCATTTACCCCTTCCTGAGTTTCATCTATCAACACTATATCGTCTGCGAAAAGCATACACCAAGGAATATCATCTTGAATATGTCCTGTTAACTCATCCATTACCAACGCAAAAAGGTAAGGACTTAAGGATGAGCCTTGATGTAATCCTACAGTTATGGGAAAGCTTTCTGTTTGTCCTTCATGAGTTCTTACGGCAGTCTTTACTCCTTCATACATATCCTGTATAGCTTGGATATATGCTACTCGTACTCCTTTCTTCTCTAAAATCCTCCAAAGAATGTCTCTTGGGACCCTATCATACTCTTTTTCCAAATCTATAAAGACCATGTGTAAATCCTTTTTCCCATCTCTATATCTTTCCATCAATCTTCGTAAGAGATAGATTGCCTCCATGGTTGAGCGCCCTGGCATGAACCCGAATTGGTTGTCCGAAACCCGTGTCTCTTGCCTCAATCTATGCTCAATGACTCTCTCCCAGAGCTTCATTGTATGACTCATTAGCTTAATACCCCTATAGTTCATGCAATTTTGTACATCGCCCTTATTCTTGTAGATAGGCACCAAAGTGCTCATTCGCCACTCATTTGACATCTTCTTCGTTTTCAAAATCCTATTGAAAAGGTCAGTGAGCCATGTTATACCTGTCTCTCCCAAAACTTTCCACACTTCGATTGGTATATCGTCTGGGCCTACTGCTTTTCTATGCTTCATCTTCTTCAAAGCTACAACCACTTCTTCCTTCCGAATTCTACGATAAAAAGAGTAGTTTCTACACTCTTCTGAGTTACTCAATTCCCCTAAAGAAACACTCCTTTCATGTCCTTCATTGAAAAGATTATGAAAATAACTTTTCCATTTGTCTTTAACCGCGTTCTCTGTAGCAAGAACCTTTCCATCCTCATCCTTGATGCACCTCACTTGGTTTAGGTCCCTTGTCTTCTTTTCCCTTGCTCTAGCTAGTTTATAGATATCCAACTCTCCTTATTTGGTATCTAGTCGCTTATACATATCGTCATAAGCCGCTAACTTAGCTTCTCTCACAGCTTTCTTCGCCTCTTGCTTCGCTTTTCTATACCTTTCACCATTTTCATCGGTCCTATCCTTGTATAAGGCTTTACAACATTCCTTCTTAGCCTTCACCTTTGTTTGTACCTCCTCATTCCACCACAAAGATTCCTTTTGGTGTGGGGCAAAGCCCTTGGACTCTCCTAATACCTCTTTTGCTACTTTTCGGATACAACTAGCTATGGAATCCCACATTTGGTTAGCTTCCCCCTCTCTATCCCACACACACTGGGTGATTGTTTTCTCTTTGAAAATTGCTTGTTTTTCTTCTTTTAGATTCCACCATCTAGTCCTTAGGCACTTCCAAGTCTTGTTTTTGTTTCTCACTCTTTTGATATGTATATCCATCACCAACAAGCGATGTTGATTAGCCACGCTCTCTCCTGGTATAACTTTGCAATCCTTACAAGTTATACGATCCCCTTTCCTCATTAGAAGAAAATCTATTTGTGTTTTTGACGACCCACTCTTGTAGGTGATCACATGTTCTTCTCTCTTCTTAAAGAAGGTGTTGGCTAAGAAGAGATCATATGCTATTGCAAAATCCAAGATAGCTTCCCCATCCTCGTTTCTCTCCCCAAAACCATGGCCACCATGAAAACCTCTATAGTTGCCTGTCTCCCTGCCCACGTGTCCATTTAAATCTCCTCCTATAAATAACTTCTCCGTCTGAGCAATTCCTTGCACCAAGTCTCCAAGGTCTTCCCAAAATTTCTCCTTCGAACTCGTATCTAACCCTACTTGAGGAACGTACGCACTAATCACATTGATAAGTTCTTGTCCTATTACAATCTTGATTGCCATGATTCTATCTCCTACCCTCTTGACATCTACAACATCTTGTGTCAAGGTCTTGTCCACGATGATGCCAACACCGTTTCTCGTTCTATTTGTGCCCGAATACCATAGTTTAAAAACTGAGTTTTCTAGATCCTTTGCCTTACGACCAACCCACTTAGTTTCTTGTAGGCACATAATATTTATCCTTCTCCTCACCATAACTTCTACTACTTCCATAGATTTTCCCATCAAGGTTCCTATATTCCACGTTCCTAAACACATTTTGCTCTCTTGAACTCTACCCTTCTGTCCTAGCTTCTTCACCCTTCCCCGTCTAATAGGATCAAAGTACTTCTTTTGTGTGTCCCGTGTAAAGTTGATAGGAGCATATGCTCCCGAACAACTTTGAGTGGAGTCGTTCGAAAAGAAGTTTCTATAGCCCCCTTGCTCATTTAACACTGCATCCGGGTGCCAATGGAGATATAGCGACCCTTGCTCACTTATCACTGTGCTCGGGCCACACAGCGCGCCACTTACGGGTGACGCCCTAACTTTAGCGCGATTTCGTTCTGGATTCATTTTCATAAGGATTCGACGTGATCATGGAGTGCCGGCTGTCGACTACCTGACGCCCTCCCCCTCCTCCTTTATCCGGGCTTGGGACCGGCAATGTAAGATAAACTTACACGGCGGAGTTATGATCATTTATAACAGAACCATCAAAATTGATTTAAGGTTTCCACAAGAAGAAGGGGACCACTTGATGGTCAAGTTTTCCTTACAAACTTTTTTGACAGCTTTATTTGCATTTAAATATTCTTTACCTAGTTTAGTAGCAGAAAGAATAATTTTTCTAGGGTTGATGGGACCATTTTGAAAAACAACATTGTTTCTCTCCTTCCAAATTTGCCAGCAAATGAGAAGGGCCAAACTTAGGCTTGAGACTTTATCATTGTACCTTGCATCAAGAGAATTCAGCCACTCACGCAAAGGGAGGCAATTGAGATTCCAAGATGGATTTAAGGAGTTAATGTTAGGCCAAATTTGTTTAGACACATTGCAATCCATAAAAAGGTGATTGATACTCCCATAGACACATTACATAAGGGGCAGTGGGCAGAAGGGATTGAATGTATTTAGAAAGACGGTCTCTAGTTTGCAGTCTTCCAAGGATTAACCAACTAAACAACTTAATTTTATTGGGGACGTTAAGTTTCCACATTTTCTTGAGAAGTTCAGAGTTCAGACCTTGAGTATTACTCTTGTTCTGAAGCCAAGTTGAAGATTTGACTGTAAATTTGCCATTAGTATTAAGACGCCAAAACAAGGAGTCCTCCTGCTGAGAAATAGGTAGAGGAATACTTCAGATTTTATTGACAGTGTCATTATCCAGCAGACTAAAGAGAGCAACTCTATCCTAAGAGTTGTTTTTGATAAAGTTACTAGTTCTTATGCTTAAATCTAAACCAGGGATTAGATCACTATGTAAGAGATTAATGAGAGGGAAAAGGGAAAAACCCAAGTATGGGTCCAGAAGAAGATACTATTTTCATTTCCCATTAACCACTCACTCCCTTTCTCAATAATGTGCCTGGCATTAAGAATCCCTTTCTAGGCTTGAGAGTGATTTTGCCTAGCAATTAAGGAAAGAAACATTCTTTAAGTATTCATTTTAACAACTTGAACCCACCAATTGTTCTCCTCAACTAGAATTTTCCAGCCAAGTTTAGCAAGACAAGCATTATTAAAGTGATTGCTTTTTCTAAATACTTGCCAATTGTAGTTTTGTGTTGGTTTTGAAGAATTTTAACAATGTCATTTTTAACTTGATTAGGGGTGCTATTTGAGAAGTAAAGAGATGACTTATGGGAATTGATTTTCTAACCTACAACATTTGCAAAATCATTTAGGACTTGTAAGATGTTCCTTGCAGCTTTGCCTATAGACTTTGCAAAGATAAGACAGTCATCTGCAAACATAAGATTAGAGACTTTGAATCCTTTAGGAGAGGTAACCACACCCACATTGGACTTTTGAATATTCCCTAATTTATTTAGATGCCTAATCAGAGGTTCCATGCAGAGAATAAACAGGTAGGGGAGAGAGGATCCCCCTGTCTAATTCCCCTAGAAAGGTAGAAATAACCATCAATTTTGCCATTGATGAGGATGGAAAAAGAAGAGGAAGAGATACACTCAAGAATCAAATTTATCCAATAATTATTAAAGCCAAATCTATGGAGGACAATTTTAATGCAGTCCCAACTAATGAAATCAAGGGCTTTTTCAAGATTAAGCTTGACAGTCATAGCACCAATTTTACCATTTTTTTTTGTTAAAAACAGTGAAGAGCTCATGAGCAATGAGAATGTTATCATGGATGGACCTTCCACAAGCAAAGGCACCTTGGTTTTTAGAAATACAATCAGCAAGAATTGGTTTTAAGCGGTTAACCTTGGTGATGATCTTACATTGTAAAGACTTATAGGTTTATACTGGTTGACCAGTTTAGGATTGTCGACATTTGGAATTAAGGAAATGTTAGTGTGTTTTATTAATCTAAGAGAAGAGCTATTATTAAAGAAGTCATTAACAAGATCACAAATAGAGTCACCAACAATATCCCAACAATTTTGGTAGTAAATTGCATGAATACCCTCAACACCCGGGGCCTTAAGAGGACCAGTATTTTTAACAGCATTCCAAATTTCCTCATCAGTGATAGCTTTTGACATGCCTCGACCCCTATATCCCCATATACCAGGGTAAGCACGTGCTGGTCGACACCTAAGTGTGATGAAGCCATTTTGAACATGCATACAAATAAAAATATGTAATTAGAAAGAAATATACTAAGGTAGAACCGTGTTCAGAGCATACAATTAATCAAGAATAATGTGAGAGAATTATTATAAAAAGGTACGAACAAGGAATGGGTCCTACACTGAGAAGACTCGAAGATACCTATGCCGAAATGCCCTGAAGCTGGGATCGCGTGCCTTGAGTCTAATTCCTAAGAGGGCGCAAAACAAAAGGGTGAGTGGACCAAAGTTTATTATAATACTAATAATAAGAAAACTATTTTCTTTATGAACATACTAACCCCCTATTCTGAAAACACATATGTAGTACTACATAGTAGGATTTCTGAAAACTCTAGCATGCCATGAAAACATTTGTAAAACCAGTACGTATAAACCAGTGCTCAGAAATGGTAATATAGCCCCCCGAAGGCAAATCCATAAAATCTCCGCAAATCACATCATGATGTACTCAACTAGGGGTATCATAGTCGCCAGAAAGCAATACCTGTCCATCACCCAAAGGTGAAGTTATACGACACTGAGTTACGCCAGTGAAGAAACATGGTAGGCTCCATCACCTGAAGGTGAAGCTGTAGGACTCTAGGTTACTCCATAGAATAAACATATAACATCACACACTGACACTAGTCGTGGCTAGTGAAGTTGTCCGACATTGGTTTTGCCAGTGAAGTTGGGGTATAGCATAAATATCCTCAACTGTGTCCTATGGTCACAGACGTCTACATACTCGTGTTGTGTGGATGTGTTGTACGATAACCCACTAGATAAGCACCAAAAATATATCTCAAGTCTCATATCAAATCCAGAGCTCAAAAGCTTAAAGCCTCCTCATAACCATGATAAACCATATTCATAAATCCGTAAAATTATCATACGTGTAAATCCAATACTTCATAACGTTGCGTAAAACATAATTTGATAATCATAATTGTTTCATAAAAGCAATTTAAATAAATCATAATTTCTCAGTAACCCATAATTATAGAAATCCATAAAACATATTATAAAACATAATCAATTCATGAAATATGTAATGCATGCAAGCCTAATATTTTATAAAAACATGCAAGTTAAGAAGGAGTCCACTCACAGATACTTTGTTGCCCGGGAGCCGCTCGAACTAAGGAGGATGGTGTCACTTCCCACCGATGCACCTAAACACAAATAGAAGCCATTTAATGAAACCCTACTAAAACGGTCGAATTTGGGAAAACAAATAGTGGATTCGACACGTCCAAAAACCAAGGGAGGGACCTCGGGTTCCCCCACGTGCCGCCACGGGGCGGCGACCTAGAAGCCACGCACCACCATACGCTAAGATGGGTTGCCGGAAAGTTGGCCAAAAAAGTCACCGACGCTGCTGTGGATGGTGATAGAGGCACGTGTGCTCTATGCGCCAGCCAAGACGCGCACCTACGTGTAGGCTAGGCGCCGACCCAGAAAATTGAAACTGGGTCTGGGTCAGGTCGGATTCGGGCTTGGGTTGCTGGGTTGGATCTGGGTTAGGGTTAATAGGTTGGGCTTGGGTTACATGGCCCATAGGTTTGGGCCAGGTTAGTGGATTGGGCCAGTTTTGGGCTGCGGGTTGAGTTTGATCCGATTGGCTCACGTGTTGCCGGACTTCGTAACGAATGAGAAAGAAGGAATTTTGGACGGGAAACTTCCTTGGCTCTGTTTTACTTCAATTCTCAACCAAAACTCACCATTTAACTGCCAAAATAAAGCTAGGAGGATAGAGATTCAAGGTATACCACTTTGATTCATAGCCGTGGCTGGAAAATGGTTGGGAATGCCCTGCAAAACCTTGGGATCTCATCGGAACAACTGGGGAAACATCCTCACATGGTTTCTGTCTTTAAATCCTACAAATATAGACCTAAATTTTCAAAATCTTTCACAAACGACGAGAAAGGACGAGAGAGGGGGATTCTCGATACCTACCTTCGTCAGAAAAATAATGAAATCTCACCGAGAAATATGGCGATTCCGCTATACTATCGTTGCTGCAGAGTTGACCGTGAAGGGAAATAGAAAGGGAATGGAGGTGGCGTTAGTTCACATGGAAAGGAGAATCTAAACGCCATCGTTGGAGCTGCCTGATGACATATGCGTGGCTTGGCGCCAATGATCGTCGGAGTGGGGAGGCCAATGGTGCCTCGGTGGTTCTCGGAGAGTGAAAGTGAGTGAGAGAGAGAGTTCTAAAGAGAGAGAATCGGGAAGGACACCCCAGAAATGGGGGATGTTGCCATGTGTCAGCTCAGGGGTGATCCAAAGTGGAAAATATCTCTACTTGGAAAATTAATAAAATGCCTTTACGTTTCGAATTCCATAAAATCTTCGTTTTAGCTCCAAATTTCATTCCGCTTGTGCCCACGCATTCATAACAACGAGTACTACAAGGATACGCCAAGGAAAAGAGTCTTATGCAACACGACACAACGGTCAACAAAAGTCAACGTTTTTGCCTCGAAGGGTATTTTCGTAAATTCATGTTTTAAAATTATAAAAGCCGAAATATTTGGGGATGGGTTGTTACAGCTTTTGTTAAGATTTCATTTTGAGAGTTAGAGATACAAGGGTCAACAATATTAACAAAATTAGGTCTAGAGCACCAGTCGAGAACATTAGTTTGAAATCCTGCACAAAAATTTGTTCTAGACCATCCCCAAGGTACCACTAAGTATACTAGAGTTATCCTTAATTTTGGAAATGGTAATAATATTAAACTTAATAATTCAAAACGTTTCCTAAATGCTAATATACACAAATGTTGAAAATGAGTCCCACATTAATGAGATGAGGGATATTACATGAGCTTATAAGTAAGTTGGGCTATTCCCCATATTGCCAATTGGTTTTATGGTGGAACATCAACTTCCTTCATGAAACCCCTAATTCAAATCATGTAATCAAAATTAATATGAAAAAAAAATCTAGAAAAATATGCTCAATCCACCCCCGCATGCAGCATCGACCCTCATCCTGCCACTGCACCACCCACCTTCACCCCGCCAACTTGCTGGAGGCTAACAAGAATAATGAAGAAGAGGAAGTTGATGGTGACGACCATGTAGGAAAATAAATTGATGCACCCGTTGAAATTCCAATCTTGAAAGATGAAATTGGAATAAAAAAAAAAGAAAAAAAGATAAAGCACAGATAATCAAAGTGGAACACAGATAACCAAAGTGAAGGAGTCTCGAGTGGAGAAATATAAGAAAGAAGAACAAAGTGAATTTAGCAAATCAACAATCAACCAAGATGAAGTTAAAGGACAAACTTGACATCATGGGAGTTTGTAATGCAAGAAGAAAATTACGTCGACTTGATGTGTAAATAACAATGCGATTGGATGTGCAAATCAACAATTAGCCACTATTCTTCGAACCTCAGACAAGAATTACACCTAATGGTAAGATAATTGTCGTACAAGTGATGAATCATAATGCAATTTGATTACACCTAATTTGGGATTTCAACACTTTTTACATGGCTACTATACCTGTTAACATATCAATGATTCTGCCATTGATGAAGGCGAGAAACACAGATATCACAAAACCTTATGCTCAAAGAGATGAATGAGAGAGAGATAGATAAGAGAGAGAAAGAGAAAGATTATCTTTGTATTTTTTCAGAATTGAATTCATACAGTAGCCTTACAATCTTCTTATATAGACCCTTAGTCCTTAAGCTAGCTGACAGTTACTAACTAACTAACCATTTATCTGAGGTGGCATAACAGAATTGCTGAGATGGCATCTGAAGTGGCATTATCTCCAACATCCCCCCGTAATCTCAACTAGGGTTCCCGAGTTGAAGTTTGTAGCAATGACGATTGAATGCTAGACTATGTAAACCTTTTGTGAAAACATCAGCAATTTGATCTTCAGTAGGCAGATACACTACTTCCAAATCATTCTTCTGTACTCTCTCCCTAATAAAATGATAGTTTGTGTCTAGATGTTTGATCCGAGAATGAAACACTGGATTTGCACTTAAGGCTATGGCAGACATGTTGTCACAGTAGATGACTGGAGGTGCAGACAATTGAGCTCTCAGATCCTTCAAAACATTTCCCACCCATGCCAAATCAGCTGCAGTGCGTGCAAGAGCCTTATATTCAGCTTCAGTTGAGCTTCTGGAAACTGAATTTTGTTTCTTTGCTTGCCAAGATATGGGATTGTGCCCCAAGAACATAACATAACCAGTCACTAATCTTCTGGTGTTTAGGTCTGTAGCCCAGTCTGAATCCGAGAATGCACTGGACTAAACAATGCATTTGCAGTATAATTAATTCCAGTATGAATGGTACCTTTCAAATATCTGATAATTCGTTTCACTACACCAAAATGTATCTCTGTTGGAGTATTCATGAAATGACAAACTAAATTAACTGCAAACGCAATGTCTGGTCGTGTGAAAGTTAGGTACTGTAATGATCCAACCAAGCTTCTGTATAAAGATGGATCTTCCATTGGAATCCCTTCTGTATCAAGCAATTGACTTTGAGGCTTACAAGGTGTATTTGCAGGTTTGCATGAATCCATTCCTGCCTTGTGAATCAAATCTGTAATATACTTTGATTGATTAACAAATATATCACCATTTGCTTTATATTGAATCTGTAAACCTAAAAAATAGGTCAACTTCCCCATGTCCTTCAATTCAAACACTTCAGACAATTCTGTAATAATATGCTGAACCTTGGATGAATTTGAACATGTGAGGATGATGTCATCCATATATAACAGTAACACAGTTGTATCAACACCATCATATTTAACAAATAAGCTTGTATCAGAAGGGGATGCAATGAAATTCAATGCACCTAAGTAGCTTGTGAACTTGGAATTCCATGCCCTGGGAGCTTGCTTTAAGCCATATAGTGATTTGATCAGTTTACAAACATGATTTGGTTTATCAGGATCAATAAAGCCTTGAGGTTGTTTCATATACACCTCTTCTTGTAAATCACTATGCAATAAGGCATTTTTAATATCCAATTGCCTTAGATCCCACTGATTTACTTCAGCAACTGCTAGAATGATCCTTACTGTTGTGTGTTGTACTACAGGACTGAAAGTATCTAAGTAGTCAATCCCATGCTCCTGAGAGAAACCTTGAGCCACTAATCGGGCTTTGTGCCTTGACACAGTTCCATCTGGATTCTTCTTAATCTTGTAAACCCATTTACTACCAACTATTGATTGATCATTTAGTGATGGAACCAATGTCTATGTTCCTTGTGCTCTGAGAGAATCATATTCCCTTTGCATTGCCAACTGCCATTTTGGCATACTAGCTGTTTTTCGAAATGTATTAGGTTCTGTTACATCACTAATCTCAGAAATTAATGAGTACCCCGCAACAAATAAGTCATCTTCATTTAACTGTAGAGATTGCAATTCAGGGAATGAAACAATCATGGCTGCATAATCTTTTCTTGAAATAGCTCAACTTCTTAGTCTAGTTATAATAGACTCAGAAGGATTGATAGAGTAGACGTTAGATTCTAATTTTAAGTGTACAGGAAGAATTACCTCAAGTTGTGATGGAGAATGGACAGGCAACATTTGATTTGTACTAGATTGATGATGGCTTGGAGATTAGTGCTGATTTGGAAATACAGATTCCATATCAATTGAAACTGTCATTTGGCTCATTGTGACTTGAATTAGTACTAATGTTTGTTAGGAACTCAGTATTATCCTCTGCTCTTGTTTCTTCATTACTCACTTGGCTATTCATACATTCCTGTCTTTGCCTTGGATCATGTTCACCTAATTCAGGTAAATGAATCACAATATGTGATTGAGGTGATTTAGACATCTCTTTTATAGTACATGAGCCTGTATTATTCTTCTTCTTGAAAGGATATATATCCTCATCATGGATAACATGTCTGGACAATATGAACTTCCTGGACTTTATCTCAAAACATATAACCCTTTTGTATCCTTGAGTAAACCCAAGAACTGAATTGACCTTGATTGCAACTTATTGTCATTGAAAGGCCTGAGTAGTGGATATACTACAGTACCAAATATCTTTAAACTGTGAATTTTAGGATCTTGATTAAACAGCACCTGGTATGGAGACTTTATTCCAAGTACTTTACAATGCATTCTATTTATCAAAATGCAGCATGTGAACATGCATGATACCAAAATGGTATAGGAACACTTGATTTATTCATCATTGTCAAAGCTGTTTCTATTAAATGCTTGTGTTTCATTTCTGCAATCCCATTTGGTTGTGGGGTATGTGGACATGATAATTGATGAACAATACCCTTATTTTGCAGAAATTCCTTAAACACCTTACTTTCATACTCTCCTCCACCATTAGATTGAAGACATTTAATAGTTTGATTGAATTGAGTAGTCACAAAAGCACAAAACTTGACAAAGATTGAGAATGCATCAGATTTATTCACCATAGGAAAGATCCATACAAACCTAGAATAGTCATCTATAAAGCTGATATAATACCGATAGCCTTCAACTGACTTTTGAGGTGATAGACCCTAAACATCAGTGTGAATCTTATCAAATACAGCTTTGGATCTTTCTGATCTTACATGAAAAGGTAGCTTGCTCAATTTTCCTTGAATACAAGCTATACACAATGAAGAACATTCATCTATACTAATTGGTAACTGACTATTCTGTAACATAGACTTCAATATTTCTTCAGATGGATGTCCCAATCGTTTGTGCCATGTAACAGCTTTAACCTTCCTTCGCAAGAATGCAGCACATCTTCCCAATCTCGTAGCAAAAGATCTCTAAAAAACATTTACTGGAATCTGGAATAATTCTCCATCATCACTCTTTCCTTGGTACAACATCTGGTGTGTTGCCTTGTCCTGTATAAAGAATACCAAATCATCACATATAAACCAGTAACCATTGTCTTTAAATAACTTCTTTACAGATAACAGATTCATAGCTATCTTTGGCACATGTAATACATTATGCAAAATGAGAGAATTAAAGGATGCATTAATGACAGATGAGCCAATGTTATGTACTGGTAAATCTTCACCACTTCCAACAGTAATTTTAGCATCACCAGTATAAGGAGTTACTTGACTTAATATATCTAAATTGGCAGTCATGTGGTGAGTTGCACCTATGTCAACCACTCAAGTGTCAACACCTGAAAACTCATGAACAGATGGAGTTGAATTTGAACTTACTATATTTGACCCTTGTGCAGTCATTCCTACAAGAGATTGAGGTGGAGTTCCACCTTTATAGGCATAGTTGTTCCTGTGATAGCACTCCAGAGCTGTGTGTCTTTTCTTTCCACATATTTGGTATACTAGAAATCCATTTGATGAAGGAGCATTGAAATTATGTCTTTGATAACAATTTGGAGCTGTATGACCTCTTCTTGAACAGATCTAACATTCAGGTGACACTGTAGACTTATAATTGGTGTTACCATTCCAATTGTTTCCTTGCTTAAAACTGCTTCCAGAGAAATTGTTTCCAAAACCTGAATTATTATTACCAGAAAATGAACCATTTGCTCCATTTGTGCCATGTTGTGGACTTTTCCCATTGTCTATGTATCCATTTCCTTGTCTATTTCCAAAGTTTGAAAAAGACCTGGTATGATTGTTATTGCCATAGAACCTTCTGTTATTACTGTTGAAATTATTCCTTTGTTGTGAATGAAAGTTCTTTCCTTCATTGCCGATATAACCAGATCCACCATTAAACCCTTGAAACTCTTGAGAATTCGAGCCCTCTCCTTGTTCATAATTCTGAAAATATCCAAGTCTTCCTTATGTATGTGACGACTCTCCTTGCACACATAAAGCAGACATAGAAGCAGTGAGACTTGTCATCATTGACTCAATATATCTTTCTGCACCAAGAAGCTATGCTAAAAAATCTTTTAATGATATACAAGAATCCCTTGCCAAGATTACTGTTTTAATGACTTCAAACTCTGGTGGCAACCCAGATATCGCAGCAATTATAAAATCATTATCATTGATCTTTTCTCCAGCAGAAACAAGTTGATCTCTGATTGCTTTCAACCTTAACAAGTACTTATCCATCGAATTTGTGCCTTTCTGTATAGTATGGAACTCAGATTTCAATTGATTCACCCGAACAACAGAAACTAATGCAAATCTTTCTTGAAGACATTCCCAAGCCTCCTGAGATGTTTTACAACCCACAATATGATTCATCGCCTCATCAGAAAGAGTAGCAATTAGCAAACTTAATAATGCCAAATCTTTCTTCACCCATTATTTATATTCAGTTGTTATTTCCTTTGTAACCCCAGTTTCTGTACTCACAGAATACTTTGATGGACATTGAGACTCACCAGTAAAGAACTCAAAAAGATCATACCCTTTTAACACAGACTGAAATTGATAGCTCCACTTTGTAAAATTGTCATCTTGAAGCTTCACAGTTATCATTCCCAAAAGCCCTTCAATCTTTACAGAATTTACAGCCATTTTATCCAATTTCGAAAAGTTTCTCACCAAGATTCCTTATTTCTTCTTCAAATTACTACCAACCAAACAACAATCAAGCAAACATAACTCGTAATCAATTTCAAATCTAATACTTTTCACACTTTGGCATTGGCCTTTAACAAGTGTTAATCAAGAAACACAACTATATCACTGCAATCACACTTTGGATCGGCCTTTAACAAGTGGATATCAGAAAAACAACTTCACAATTATATCAAAATGATCAATAATGGATTCGGCCTTGTATTGATCATTCACACAACAACTGACATTTACACAAACACATAGAGTGCAGTAACTTCAAACATACCCTGAAATCCCCATGAACCTTGAATCATAAACCCCAGATAGCACAGTACATACTCCATATCCGTTGCATAAAACCCTGATTCCAGAAAACACTTTTGCAAGAAAGAAACACAAACAAAGGATCGCCCTATCGAGCTATCGATAGAGACCCCAAAATTACCAACAAAAGACATACCCAAGAACACCAGCAAAAGAAATCACCAACAGAAGAATCTGTAGATCTTGCAATAATCATCAGCGGAAGAAATCACCAAAGATCGTCCTGGGCGATTGATACCATGTTAACATATCAATGATTCTGCCATTGATGAAGGCGAGAAACACAGATATCACAAAACCTTATGCTCGAAGAGATGAATGAGAGAGAGAGAGATAAGAGAGAGAAAGAGAAAGATTATCTTTGTATTTGTTCAGAATTGAATTCATACAGTAGCCTTACAATCTTCTTATATAGACCCTTAGTCCTTAAGCTAGCTGGCAGTTTCTAACTAACTAACCATTTATCTGAGGTGGCATAACAGAATTGCTGAGATGGCATCTGATGTGGCACTATCTCCAACAATACCTACCATGGTAAACGATGCCAAAACCTCAAATACGATCAACCATATCACAATAGCAAAAGTGTTTTACAAGTGCCATTGTGGGTGGCAAACACCATTTCACTCTGTACGTTTAACCCAGCTAGTTTTTATAGAGGAAAAGCTAATTTCTAATGGCCTTTCAATAGTTTTGAGGGAATGAAATCTCAAGGAGCAATGTAAATTCTTATTCTCCTATCAGTAATCCCATAAAAAACTAGGAGCAAAGAGAATTATTTCGAGAGTAAAATGCTTAAGTTGGAAGAAAAGTATGTTCTATATAAGATATCAGAAAGGCAAAAGAAAATGGCACTCAACTTGCACCACAAAAGACTTTAAAGCTTTGTAGCCTACTCTTTTCAAATTCCTTTTGTAACTCAATATCTTTGCACTTGTATTTATGTTTTAAGCTCTGCTACATTGTTTGTAGTATCGATTTCCTTTAAGAAAACTTAATTCCAAAGCACTTTAGCAACCTGCAAAAACTTGCCCGATTGGCAAGAAAGTTTGCATGAATAGGTCTAAATGTGACCGATTTTTTTATTTCGTATTTATTTCAAGTTATTACTTTGTTGTTGGATATTTGATAAGTATTTAATGTCATTTATATTTTCTCTTTTCATTTTCATATCGTCTATCGTACATTTATGTGATTATATCTATATGAGAATTGCAAACTGAGTTGAATTGAGATCTGATCAGTTTGAGCTTATCATTTGACATACAAAAAGAAAATATTTAAAGTCCTTTATAAACAAGGCATAGAAAAGAACTTAACATGGATCCTACCCCCATCCATAGCACAAAAGCCCACTTTACTTGTAGTGCAAACTTACATTCCAACAAACAATATTACTCAATTTTTATGTTGGTATTAACCAACCGTGGCATGCATGATACAACAAAAAACTCATTTAAAAGAGTCTGATGTCTCTTAAGGTGCTCAAAGGCATTTTAAACTAACAAGAGTTATAAACACTTGAAGGGGGACTTGTGCGACCAGCAAGTGTAGTACCAAATAAATCGCTTAGCATTATAATGGTAAAGATAAGTGTGTGTGTATGGATCGGAGGACATACATTGATACACATTTTGCACTTTCTTGTGGTTTCATTTTGTAACTTTTTAAGGATCCAAACCATCCCTATTTCAATTCATCATTTATAGATCATTTTTGTAAAAAGTTAGACAAATTCAAAATCATTAGACATTTATATATATAGTTTTATTTTATGAAATAAAAACAGAATTTAAATGGTCATGACAACATCACACCAGCAAAAAGCGAAGAAGGAACCATGATGCAGCTTCTCCGATCCAGGTTTGAAATTTTAAGCTATTAAAAGTGTGTCGTGCTAAGAAATGGCCAACCCCATTGGCAAATTGCACTTCTGAAAAACCTTCGCAGTTATTATTTCAAATCCTCAATCAGACAACCGTAAACTCTAAAGAGAAATGTTAGCAACTTTCGCATTTACCTTTTCATTTCAACATTCTTATAATTCTTCTCATATCACGTGTACTCCACGAGCACTCATAAACTAAAATTTGTTGCAGTCCTATTAGATTAGGAATGTGATTGTGTAAATCCTAGTGTATCTAAGGATATCTTGAAATATTCTCTAGGGTTAGAGATTATCCTATTAGAGTTGTAATCCTATTAGGGTAAGGAATTTACCTTCCCTACTACTATACATAAAGGCACAATGGGGTGATACAACACACACCTCACAATTACATATCTCTCTCTTCTCTCTCTATGTGCCGCACCCCCTCTCTCTCTGGCCTCAATAATTGTTTAGTAAATTATGCCTACAACAGGTTATTAGCACGTTCTTAACGCTGCGCTAAAGAGAGTTTGATCTTCAATTAGGGGAGTATTATGTTTTAATCATTCTTTTTATGATTAATTTATTCTTTTATTGAATTGATCTACATGTTATTGATTCACAACACATTGGAGAAGCAATTTCGGCTTTCCAAGAAGGATCTTTTACAAATTCAAAGGTTTTTATTGTTTTCTGCCAATCAGGTATGCTTAAAATAAATGAAGATATTTGAAACGACCATGAAGCATGAAAACATTCCCCATGATGCATGAAATTTTGCTTGACGAAACACACATTGTTGCGCAAAATGACTTTGCGCGACAAAATTTTAAACTTTGTCGCGTGAAGTCTTTACAAAAATAAAAAAAAACTTAAATCTTTGCTCGACGTAATCCAAATATTTCGTCGCCTAAAGCAAATTATTTTTGTTTTATATTATAAATTTTAAAAGATAGTTATTTTCATAAGTTTTAATTATTTTTCAAAAAACTTTGCGCGATGAATATCAATATTTCATCGCCTAAACCTTGTTTACTTATTTTTTATATTGTTAAACTAAATTATTTCTTTATTTTTTAATATTTTCTTTGTGCGACGAATACACATTTGGTCGCCTAAATCTTATTTATTTTAATTTATTTATATTTTAAATTGTAAAATATTTTTGTTAATTATTTATAAAAATTATGTTTATAAATTTTGCGCGACGAACCAATATTTCGTCTTGCAAAATCCTTTAATTTGGGCGGGAGCCAAAAATGGGATGCGGGAAATTTTTTTTAAGACTTTGCGCAACCAATCGTTCATCGTGCAACACTTCGTTGCTTAAAACTCTAAATATTGGGATAGGATTACAATATTTCGTCGCACAAAGTAACAAAAAATATTTCTGTGAACACGGAAAATTCCTGAAACGAAAGAGACAAGAACAACGTGCACAAACAAATATTCGTATTTGATGATTTTGGGTTACAATCTCTCTCTAATTTGATCCTCTGATTCGATCTCCGTAAGGTGTTGATTTGTGGATATTTCGTTAATCCAAGGGCCGTCGAGGCTTGATCTTGGATGAACTGTTGGAAGTTTCTTCAAGGGGCCGTGGGGCTTGATCTTTGAAGGTGGATTTGAGCGGATCTTCAAGGAGCCGTTGGGGCTTGATCTTGAGTAACGGTGATGAACGGATCTTCAAGGGCTTTTGGGCTTAATCTTGAAGAAACAGTGATGAACAGATCTTCAAGGGCTTTTGGGCTTAATCTTGAAGAACGGTTGGATGTGTGTGGATTTGTCGACGTTGTTGATCCAAAAGGCCGTTGGGGCTTGATCTTGGATGAACGGATGATGAACGATGGTGCTTTCTTCAAGGGCCGTCGGGGCTTGATCTTGAATTGGTGGAAGTTCTTCAAGGGTCGTTGGGGCTTGATCTTGGAAGAACGATGAACGAAGAACGAAGAAGGCTTTCTTGATTCTTCGGGAACCTGGATGCTTGAGAGCTTCGGAGTTTCAGAGCTTCAGAGCTTCAAGGTGTAATATGAATTCCCCCCCCCTAAATGGATGAAATAGGCTTGTATTTATAGAATTTTCCAAGGCCTAATTTTGAATATAATATCCCAGATGAAATAAGTCGTTTCTGCCAGGTGTTGACACGTGTCCTATTTGATGACTTTTCCAACTCATTTCAATTTTCGTCGAGTCACACGCTACGTGTAAAATTTATGTAATACATGAGCGTTGACACTTTGATTTATCGGTCAACATTTATTTACCGAAATTTCGATGTCTACAAATGCCCCCACTTCAAGGCGCGTTGTATACATGTGCTTGTCACGTGTAGGAGATGCGTTTTGAAGTCCCTTACTGTAGATGTCGATCCAAGGGCCGTTGAGGCTTGATCTTGAATTGGGCTTGAGATTTCTTCAAGGGCCGTTGAGGCTTGTTCTTGAACTTTTGTTTGAAATTTCTTCAAGGGTCGTCGAGGCTTGATCTTGAAGGTTGAATTTAGACCACAAGGAGCTTCATATGGTAGATGATCTTTGGCTTTGGTAGTGGGTGAATCGGCACATATTTTGTTGCGCTTGTTGACTTTCCACAGCTTTGATCTTGAACTGGGTTGGAGGATTTTCTGGATTCCTCCAATTGTTGATTTTCCACAGCTTATTCTTGAACTAGGTTTTGATTCAAGGGTGGTAGACACTTAATCTTGAATCGGACTTGTGATTTCCTCAAGGCCCGTCGAGGCTTGATCTTGAATTTGGCTGGAGACTTCTTCAAGGGCCGTTGAGGCTTGATTCTTGAAGGTTGACTCAAACATATGGCAAGCAGGCACGCGGTGAAGGTGACGACTTGTTGCTTTGTTCAATCTTTCTAATTCACACCTGAGCAGTTTGGTCAACGGTATGATCTTCAAGATTGATGGGTTCTTCTTCCAGTTGGTGACTTGATCTTTAAGGATTCGATTCAAGGGTGGTGAATCGGCACGTGCAGCCCACAACGCCTAGTAAGTCGACTCAAGAATTTGAGGGTCAAAACGAGTTCTTCATCTCAGACTCTTTCTGCCGAGTTGACTGTGCATGCTGCATTATTCTCTGCTTGTTTCTTCAGGCGTTTATGGCAGCTTCTCGAGTTCTTCAGCTTGGACTCCTTCTGCTGAGTTGACTGTGCAGACTGCATTCTTCTCTGCTTGTTCCTTCTGCACCTTGTCTCCACATGCTACAAGGTATCATTTTCACTTGCCTTATCTGTTCTCCAGGCAGATGTGGCAGCTTTTTTGGAAGTACAGCAGCAGTGGGAAACGAGTACTCGAGAGCAGTGCTAGGTAGGCAATCAGGGAAGGGTTCCAAGCAGTCGGTTCCTTACCCGAGTTTGAGTGGAAGTTCCGGCATATTGTTTTCTTTATCCTTGTCTTTGTAGGTAAGAATAAAGACAAAGGAAAGGACAGGGAGAACGCATGATATGAGATACTCTTGCTTTCTACCCTAGTGATATGAGATACTTTTGCTTTGGAGTCATTGGCTTGCAGAGGTACCCCAAGGAATAAGGAACATTGAATGACTCGAGAGGCTTCGTTGGGAAAGCATTTTTGGAGATGAAGAAAGGCTCTGTATGTCTGCCTTGTTATGGAAGGTGAAGGTGGATAGTTATAGGAAGTTCTTTGATACCTGTAGATGTACTATTCTTTCACTCGTGTCGGCAACCAATGCGTGATTGAACAGTAAACTTCACGTGCTTTCTCCTTCACCGAAAATCTTCGACAAATTGCCCGTGATTTGCGCAAAGTTGAGTGTGCATATGACAGGTGATGACGCGGCTGAAAAAGACTGGCGCCTCTTCGATATCTGGGATTGGCGCTTCGACAAATTACCCGTGATTTCCGCAAAGCTGAGTTTGCGTGTGATGGGTGCTGACGCGTCTGGAAAGGAAGATCGCCCATGGTTTCCGAGCAAGCCCAGCTTTTGAGAAAGCTAGCACCTCTTCGATTTTTTGAATTGGCCTCTTCGAATTCTGAGCTTGGCGCTTCGACAAATTGCCCGTGATTTCCGCAAAGCTGAGTTTGCGTGTGACGGGTGCCGACGCGTCTGGAAAAGCAAGATGCTTCTCTGATTTCTGAGCTTGCCTCTTCGATTTTTGAATGGCCTCTTCGAATTCTGAGCTCGCCTCTTCGATCTCTGAAATCCCGTCGAGTGCTGATTTTTATAGAGGCATGCAGTTCGTTTCAAAGCACACTTGAATTTTCGCTTGTGAAAACTCCCTTCTTGCACTTCTAAGATCTTGATTTGTCCGATCTCTTATTTCTTCAACACTTTGAAAATGTCTGGACCCTCCGACCGTCGTTTTGACTTGAATCTTGGTGAAGAGGCAGTCCCGCCTTCTCCAGACAACATATGACGTCCATCCTTCATATCCCCTACTGGTCCTCTCACCGTTGGGGATTCGGTGATGAAGAATGATATGACCGCTGTGGTGGTGGCCCGGAACCTTGTCACCCCCAAAGATAACAGACTACTTTCCAGGCGGTCTGATAAGTTGGCTGTTAAGGAGTCTCTGGCTCTTAGTGTGCAGTGTGCGGGTTCTGTGTCCAACATGGCCCAACGCCTATTTGCTCGAACCCGTCAAGTTGAATCGTTGGCGGCTGAAGTGATGAGTCTCAAACAGGAGATTAGGGGGCTCAAGCATGAGAATAAACAGTTGCATAAGCTCGCACACAACTATGCCACAAACATGAAGAGGAAAATTGACCAGATGCAGGAATCTGATGGTCAGATTTTACTTGATCATCGGAGGTTTGTGGGTTTGTTCCAACAACATTTGCCTTCGTCTTCTGGGGCTGTACCGCGTAATGAAGCTCCAAATGATCAACCTTTGGCGCCTCCTCTTCCTGGAGTTTCGCCGAGTGGTGTGGCTTCAAACAGTCAACCTCCGGCGCCTCTCATTTCTGAAACTCTGCCGAGTGGTGAGGCGGCCTGCGAGCAATGAAGGCTTATTCCTGTTTGTTTGCACATTTTTTTGTAATTTTTAATTTTTTTTTTTTTTTTTTTTTTTTTTTTGCACGTGGAATGCGAATTTATGTAATTTTTTTAGAGAAATAAATAAAAGATGGACTTTACTCCACTAACTGAGTTATATATATATATATATATATATATATATATATATATATATATATTTTATTATTATTATTTATTTTTTTATTTTTTATTTTTTATATATGGTGCCAGATGCACCCAAGACATATATACATATATAATTATAATCTCCGCTATCTTGTGGGGCTGGATGCCCATCCATTTTTTTATTTATTTTTATTTTATTTTATTTTTCTTTTCTTTTCTTGCACATGGTGCCAGATGCACCATCCCTTTTTTTTTTTTTTTTTTTTTTTTTTTTTTTGCACATGGTGGTGCTGATCCACCAAGATTTTTTATATTTTCTTTTGCCAAAAGCATCCCCCTTTTTTTTTCACGTGGTGACAGCACCACTTTGCTTTGCTCCACCATCCTTTATTTTTTATTTTTTTTATTTTTATTTTTTTGTATAAATTTGGGTGATGGGTAGAGGAATTTGCAGGGAGCGGACGAAGACGGACGGAGAGTTGCAGTCGAGGCTTCATGACCGGCTAGTCGTTTGACGGCGGTTATTGAATGTGCTGGCAGCTGCGAGGCAAGAGACGGAGGAGGTCTTTGTGTGTGTATTGACAAACTTCGGTTTTGTCAATCTCATTCAAAGGCAGCAGCCATGGCGGAGGTGCAGAAGAAGAAGCTCCATCACTACCTTTACCGAGCACAGCCACTGAGCACAACCACTGAGCACAGCCATTGCACTGCCTGCCGAGCCCAGCCATTACATAACCGTTGCACTGCCATTGAGCACGGCCACTGAGCATAGCTACTGACCATAGGCACAGAGCACATCCATTGCCCATTGCACTGCCTGCCATCGCGGAGGAAGGCGAGAGAGAGAGAGTATGGAGGAAGAAGACTTTGCTGCTGTTTGTGGCTGAGAGAGAGACAGGCGTTGGTGACGCGACAGTGGAGGATGGCCTGGATCTGGATCGCCATAGGTGAATAGTTATCGTCGACGGTGCGTAGAAATGTTGGGCCGGCGATGGAGTAGAGGACGGAGGTGGAGAAAAGGTGGAGCAGACTATAGAGCTTGTGTGCTTGATAGACGCTGCGCTGGAGGCTCTGGCTCGGGATTTTCGACACCTCCCATGAAACTGCTCTGGCTTAAGACACTGCGGCCCAAAATCTCTATGGTTCCGAGGCAAAGCTCAATTTACCACAGCAACGAGTCCCTTAATGTCACCATCATCATTTGAATCAACATCTGCAGAATCAAGTCGTTCCCTCGAGGAGGACATAGTGAGAATCTTGGCAGGCGGCGCTGGCGAAGACGTTCGGTCTCGGCAAAGATGGAGTTGAAGAGGTCCAAGAGCATGTACCTGTGCAGCTTCCATGGCGTATATAACCTGAAAGCTGCTGTCTTGTTGGTCAGATATGAACAATTTTGACAGAGAAGTGAAGAGGCCGACTGTGAAGTTGTTTGAAAGAAGCATCGGCTTAAAAAAAATCGGTCAAAACTCGAAGTCAGCTTCAACCTGCATATGATGATGATTGTGGACTTTCGTGCAACTGCTGCCGCTGTGCTGGTGGATAGAAGGAGAGGAGCAGCTTGGAGTCGCAGGGAGATAGCTATGGTACGATTTCGAGGTGCTCGAGTCGCTTGAGCGACGTGTCGTAGGGCGGAAGAGCGGTAGGTAAGCTTGGATGGTGTTTGTCGGTGGTGAGGCCTCAGGAACATTAACAATGGACCCCAAACACCCTTCTTCGTCCATAATTCGGCTTTTGTTTTTATCATATATCGATAAATTGAGCATTGTAGTCACAGAATTCTCTACATACTTAGTAGCCGATAGAGCTGCACTTCTCTTAATATCAGCTTCCTTGTGGTCTAGTTCTGCTAATTGTTGCTGAATCTTTTGCACCTGCTTTTTCTGATACGGAATCTCATAGTTCACATTTTGCACCATTATCTGAGCAGCCTCGCCGAGACATACATAATCCTTCTCAAATGAACATACAATTGATTCCCAAGCACCAGCAGCACCCGATAGCCGGCCGAAAATATTCCGACTTTCTGGAGCTGACTTCACAAGAATATCATATATTTGTTTGGCCTCTAAGTAACCAATTCCATCAGATTCCAAGCTATGGAAATAGGGATTGATATCTTTGGGAAGAGAAGCGAATTCCATTGAAATTCAAGCTCTTACTGCCGCCAATCGTTTCCTCCAATCTCCGGGTATTCTTTTCCGATCAACCAGCCACTCTCCAAGACGAGAAAAGGTGATGTCGATTGGGAGCTTTCCGATGTCGTCGGGCGTCGGCATTTTCCGGGAAAAGCAGTTTGTTTTTTTTTCTTCAGAATCTCAGGTTTGTTTGTGATTTGAGAAACGAAGGGAGCGATGGTGAAGAGCTTGGCTCTGCAGTAACGATGGCGAGAGGCTCCTAAGATGTTGGGAAAGCGGGACTGGCTGGGCTATTCTTGAAGATGAAAAGCAGATTGTGTGAAGGCTACATGACGAAGAGGAAGGAGTCGACGTTGACCAGGCCGTCCAGCGCCATGACATGCACGCTCGTCGTCGATGATGATGACATCACTCTCTGGCTGTCTTGGGTGTAGTAATCTTTTGGGTAGCCGTCAGATTTATCCCTATTCAAAATCCCTTCTTTTTCAAAACCCAGAAGCCAAATCCGTACAACTTTCCGATCCGGATGCTAATTTGATCGGGTCCGAACCCCTTGATCCGAACCCTAAGGGGTCACCTGAACCTGCCCGCATCGAAGCGGAGCCCGTGGTAGTGGCGCCTCATGGACCTTATCTCGGCGGTCTTCTTCAATTCGAAGGGGGACGAGGCTGTTTGGGAGTGTACCTCCACGTGGAAACGGGGCTTTTGCTCCATTTGGGATCTCCGTGCTTCCTCCTCTCCGTGCTGTTGCGGATATGCATGTCAACCATGGAAGCAATCTTTTCTGGGTTTTCCGCTGCATACCAATTGAATCATTCATCATCTTCAGCTAGTCTTGCCGCCATGGACGAGTTGCTCGAGCTCTGCAACTCTTCTGTCCCTCCATTGCTGTTGCAAGAGATCTCGGAGACCATAGCAGCTGCGAAGCAACATACGGGAAGCACCGTCATGAACGCACCGACGCATTTCTTCTTCCTCTCAAACACCGCCATTGCAATTCATCTCTCTCTCTCTCTTCGACTCTCTTTATGTGAGCTCAGATCTGCTTGACAGCTTCGGCGCGGGAGGACTCATTGACGTCAAAGAAGCTTCCTAGATCTGGAGATATCGGAATCGGCTTTATAATCCCGAGGATGGGCTTGGGCTTGGTCGAAAACCTGCTTCCTTGGGCTTAGCCTTTGCATTTGCCTTTCTTTTTGGCTTCGGAACAATGGCGGGCTTCGAGTAAAAGAGAGATAGGTGGAGAGGGATATATGGGTTCTTGGGAGGTGAAGCAGATCCATATCTGAAGATTTTTTATTATTATTTTTTTTTTGTAAACAAGTAAAATAACATATGTATTTCCCTTTTTTTTTCTTTTTTCTTTTTTTTAATAAAATTGATTCTATTTAATAAAACACATTTTTCTTTTTTATTTTGATGTGACTGAACTTGAAATTGAATATTCAAGCTGCCTACGTACCCTTCCAAAGAAAGAGATCAAGTCAAAACGTAGTTCAAATACATTTTTTTTTTGTTTTTTTTGTGCCGTTTGCAGTTTCAGCTCGTGCAGACAATGAGCTTTTGGTGCCGTGTTGCAGTTTCGGCTCGTGCAGGCAAGGAGCGTTTGGTGTCGTTTGCAGTTTCAACTCGTGCAGACAAGGAGCATTTGGTGTTGCCTTTTATACTCGTGCGGATCAGGAGCGTTGATGTCGCCTTTTATGCTCGTGCGGATCAGGAGCGTTGTGCCATGCAGTTTAGGCTCGTGCAGGCGAGGAGCCTCGTGTCCTACAGTTTAGGCTCGTGCGGACAAGGAGCTTCGGTTCGTGCAGTTTAGGCTCGTACGAACAAGGAGCATTGGTTTATCAAGCAATCTGAGAGAGTCGTTCCTCGCAATCTTCATAGCAAGGAGCCTTGACTGAGTAGTTGAAGAAGTCTTCTGGGAAGATGTCACGCATCGTGATGGGGATGGATGAACTTCGTGTCAAAGTTTCATTATCTCCAACACTTTCACATTGTTCTAGAGGTGAACAGAAGCTGTTTTGCCCCCTTTCCCATTGGTGAGCTTGTGGAGAAGACATATGCTTCTTGTGCAATTTCTTCGGAGTGACATAAGTCCATCTTTCAACTTCACTCGGCTTGACTGGCATGTTTTTGGAGCATGCCCCCAGCGATTGAGGTGAAAATTTCGAGTTGACAGAGCCGGAAGTGACGTCTTCTTCCAGGATTTCGTCTTCTTTGTCTTCTTGGGCCTTCTCTTCAGTGCGGTCCTCTTGGGTTTGTTGCCGTGAAGATTGGCCGGTGTAGATGATGGTGCGCCTCCTTACCTTCAGTGGTCTTTTTGTGTCAACTTCCAAAGTTGCTTGGCGCTTCATCCTTGAAGGAATCAAGCTTTGAACATCGTATTTTCCTGTTAGACTGTCGAGCTTCTCTCCCTTTGGTGTTGTCTTCCTGTTTCTAGAAGGCTTCTTAGTTTCTTCAAGTCTGTCCAAAGCCGACCGTTGCGGAGGAGATCTAGATGTGCCGCTTTGTTTCTTGGGTTTTGATAACCTTTCAAAGACTGATCTTTGAGGTGTTGGCGTCTCAAGCCTTTTGAAGACGGAAGTTTGGTCTCGACCACTGATGCGATCAAGTGCTGCAATTCTAGGTTTTGAATAATTCAGCCTTTCGAAGACTGAAGTTCGAAGGGCGGGTTTAGGCTTATCTTTTGGCCTTATGGCTTGTGGTCTTGGCTTCCTCATTTTTTTGTAGGTCACCGATGTCCACCCTTTCTTATCACCAGTAGATGCATCTTGGTTGCTTGCCCCCGGTGATGGTTGTGTAGGAGGTGCCATGTGACTTGAACATTGACGGGAATGGTCATGCATGCTTCGGAGATGCACAGGATCGAGTGATTCAAACACGATAGTAGTAGTGTGTGCCGCAGCCGTGTCTTCGAGGTCAAGCTCGATTTCCCCTTGTTGTGCTAGCTTCAGGATGAGATCTTTCAGTACGAAGCACTTTTCCGTTGGATGACTGATGAAGCGGTGGAATTTACAGTATCTTGGGTTGTCGGTACGATTCATCTCTTCCGGCCGTCTGCACTCAGGCAAACTGATCACCTTCTTGTCCAACAGGTCTTCTAACATGGCAACCACATCAGAGTCGGGGAATGGATAAGTTTTCTCCTCAAGCTCCTTCAAAGTGCGTCTACGCATCTCTTGATCACGAAAGCCTTCGGCTTGAATCGCCTTGCCTCGTGTAGGGATTTTGACGGGAGCTGTGTTGACCATCATTGCTTCCTTGGTGGATTTCCACGCAGTCTTCTCCAACTTTGGCCCAAGAACTTTGTCTTTCTTAAAGTCGGCGATCGGTTCTTTCTTCCCATGATGGGCGATGCTCAACTCCATGTCATGGGCGCGGGTGGCTAGCTCTTCGAAGGTCCATGGTTTAATGCCTTGAAGGATGTATTGCAAACCCCATCGCATGCCTTGGATGCACATCTCGATTGAAGAGGTTTCCGAGAGCCTGTCCTTACAGTCGAGGCTTAGAGTGCGCCATTTGTTGATGTAGTCAATGACTGGCTCGTCCTTCCACTGCTTTGTGCTCGTTAGCTCTAGCATGCTCACAGTGCGACGGGTACTATAGAAGCGGTTGAGGAATTCCCGCTCTAATTGCTCCCAACTGTTGATGGACTCAGGCTCCAGATCCGTGTACCACTCAAAGGCGTTTCCTTTCAGCGAGCGCACAAACTGCTTGGCGAGGTAATCCCCTTCGGTTCCTGCGTTGTTGCAGGTTTCAACGAAGTGGGCAACGTGCTGTTTCGGGTTTCCCTTTCCATCAAATTGCATGAACTTTGGTGGTTGATAACCCCTCGGCATCCTTAAGGCGTCGATCTTCTTTGAATACGGCTTTGAGTACAACCCGGAGGTATTTGAGCTCCCTTCGTATTGTGCGTTGATGGTGTTGGTGATCATCTCTTGCAGCTGCTGGATAGAAAAAGACCCATGAGTGCCGCTGCTTGGTCTGGCTCGGGCTTCGCATCGTTTTTCTCCACCTGAGGCTCATCTTCTGGGTTAGGGTTCTCGTCGTCCTATGGCTCCAGTCGGCTGACGAGTGCAGCGATTTGCAAGTCTTTTTCTTCCACAGTTCGAGTTAGCCTTGCGATTGCTTCATTCATCTGAGCTAGTTGTTCTTCAACGGAGGTAACGCCGATAGTCATGACTTGTGCGACTAATAGACGTGACTTTCCTTTAGACATCCAGGATGCTGATGAAGAACGTCGTTGGCTGCTTTGAGATGTCATCTTATGTGCCTCAGCATCATGCTTCGGTGTCCCCAGCGAGGTCAGGTTGATGACAGACTCGCACCTTGGATGCTCCCCTTGCTCTTTTAGCGGCACCAATTTTGAAGTGGCATGTTGAGGAGCGGTTGTGGCGCCAATGGATTGTCCGTTTGCGGCAGAAGTGCTTAGGATCTTTCCCTCAGTGGTTGCAAGAACGGCTTGTCCCTTGCTTGATGCCATTGACTTTGAGGTGTGCTTGGATTCCTTGAACGGAGAAAGAGATGAGAGGTAGAGATTGTCCCACTGGGCGTGCCAATTTGTGAACACGGAAAATTCCTGAAACGAAAGAGACAAGAACAACGTGCACAAACAAATATTCGTATTTGATGATTTTGGGTTACAATCTCTCTCTAATTTGATCCTCTGATTCGATCTCCGTAAGGTGTTGATTTGTGGATATTTCGTTAATCCAAGGGCCGTCGAGGCTTGATCTTGGATGAACTGTTGGAAGTTTCTTCAAGGGGCCGTGGGGCTTGATCTTTGAAGGTGGATTTGAGCGGATCTTCAAGGAGCCGTTGGGGCTTGATCTTGAGTAACGGTGATGAACGGATCTTCAAGGGCTTTTGGGCTTAATCTTGAAGAAACAGTGATGAACAGATCTTCAAGGGCTTTTGGGCTTAATCTTGAAGAACGGTTGGATGTGTGTGGATTTGTCGACGTTGTTGATCCAAAAGGCCGTTGGGGCTTGATCTTGGATGAACGGATGATGAACGATGGTGCTTTCTTCAAGGGCCGTCGGGGCTTGATCTTGAATTGGTGGAAGTTCTTCAAGGGTCGTTGGGGCTTGATCTTGGAAGAACGATGAACGAAGAACGAAGAAGGCTTTCTTGATTCTTCGGGAACCTGGATGCTTGAGAGCTTCGGAGTTTCAGAGCTTCAGAGCTTCAAGGTGTAATATGAATTCCCCCCCCTAAATGGATGAAATAGGCTTGTATTTATAGAATTTTCCAAGGCCTAATTTTGAATATAATATCCCAGATGAAATAAGTCGTTTCTGCCAGGTGTTGACACGTGTCCTATTTGATGACTTTTCCAACTCATTTCAATTTTCATCGAGTCACACGCTACGTGTAAAATTTATGTAATACATGAGCGTTGACACTTTGATTTATCGGTCAACATTTATTTACCGAAATTTCGATGTCTACAATTTCATCGCACAAAGTGAATTCCTTAAATATTTTTTATTACTAGAAAGTTTCCTTGCCTTCTTCTTTGATCATACGCCAATCTCTCACCAACGAAATATTTCTATAATCTCTAACCTCTGCCGCTACATGTATTGAAAAAGCACTAGAATTTTCACTAATGCATTTTCCAGAAACATCAAAAGAACAAGGCTATTCCTTCCAATTGGGAATTGAGGGTCCTCATCCTCATTGAGTTGATCCATATAAATATAAAAAAACAATAAAAAACGAAGGAAAAAAAAATCAATTTTCAATCTAGGCATCATACTAGTTAGAATACAAAACAAAAAAGGGAAATTAATAACCATAATGAATTAAAAATGGACCACCTTCGACTGCTTCCTCGTCAGCATGTTCATCTTCAAAATGATGATCCATAGCAACAATTTCTAGAAGGAGAAGTACAAAAACTGAAAAGGGAGAAGAAATGGAAGTACGGATGAAATTGGGAAGGAGAAAGAGAGACAGAAATTAGGGAAGAAATGAGAGCACGAATGAAATGGGGAAAGAAGGGGTTTAAATATGGATATTGAGTTGGCGTCAGTTAAAACCGACATTAAGTCACTAACGTCGAATTAAAACTCACGGGCATTGAAAGAAGTGAAGCTTGGTGTCAATTGAAACGGACACCAACATCTGACACACATTACGTCGAGTTAAATCAAACCACTTCTAACAAAATTTATTGAGCTTAACGTGGCGTCGGTTTAGTTAAATTTTGTGTTGGTTGAAACTGACACCACCTTCTAACATACTTTACTGATATACACGTTGCATTAAATCAAACCACCAGTTTCTAACACAATTTCTTGAAATTCACGTGGCGTCGGTTTAGTTAACCTTAGTGTCGATTACAACCGACACCATTTTCTGCCTAGCTTTACTGAAATGCATGTTGTGTCGGTTTAAATGTAGTTGGCGTCGGTTTAAAACGACACGATATTAGACAACTAACTTCCCCCTTCCCAAGTGACTGATTGAAATTAACCTTCTAAAGTGATTGATTGAAATTCCTCTTCCCAAGTCAACTTCACGTCGCTTTTAATCGACACTACGCAGATGACATTGAAATAAATGAAGATGGCGTTGAATTGAAAGACACTAGCATCGGTTCCAAGCATCATTACGTACTTGACATCGAATTTAATATAACTCGTGTCATTAAATGTAGTTGGCGTCGGCTAAAACTGACATTGACTCGTGCAAAACTAGTGGGAAAGTTCCTGCCTAGTGCATTACAAATTATCTGCCGTCGCCTAAAATCGACAGGAAAATAGTTTTTTTTTTTATAAAAAAAAAAAAAAAAGTTTAGCCCATACAAAAAAAAATAACGAGTTTTTTTTTATTTTTTGTTATCTCATATAGCATTTTAACATTTTAATAAATAAAATTCAACTTAAATAAAATACGTAATAAAAAACAAAAATATAGTCTAATTAATACTTAAAACACATAAAACAATTAATATATTTATTCCATATCATCATCCGTTGTGTCGTCGTCGGCATTGGTATAACTAGCGAACTGGGTAGGCAACGGTAATGATTCATGAAAAGGAGTCTCTTCCACGCCAACCCTTGTAAGGAAATTTTCATGGTCAAGTATCTGATCATCCAAATTTGGTATGGCATAATCATCAATTGCATCATTATCCTTTAATACGTCAAACAAATCCCTTGGTTGCATTCGAACAACTACGTGCCAATCTTTTTCAATTGTGTCCTCAACGTAAAATTCTTGTAATGCTTGTGATGTTAATATGAAAAGATCATCTTTAAATCCTAATCGATTGAAGTTCAACATAGTAAATCCATATTGATCAGTCTTCATTCCTCGTAGACTTTCACTATTAACCCATTCGCACTTAAATAGCATCACAGCTCGACCCCTATCTCCCGCCTCAGCATGACCACAATATTTAACCTCAAACATATCTACAACTCTGCCATATTAATTCACTTGCCCAATTGCACTAGGAACATTTGTAGGTACAAAGACACCACAATTTTGATTCTTATGCTTATCATTCACAGATTTTATACGAAATCTGAACCCATGAACAATGTGACTTTCATATCTACTCACAACCCTGCTAGGATAATTAAATAGCCAATTCAAGTCTTGAGATATCAACATGTCATTAGGATGACATCTTGAATTATTTGTAATAAGAATGAAGATAAAAGTTGACATGATAACTATAAACATGTTATAATTAAAATATAAAAATATAAATAAATAATGCGATTGTTGTATCAACTCACATGTTGCTTGAACCATTATGGAAATTCTTTCTTGCTTAGCTCCTTGATTTGTCGTATAGTTAACCTTTCTCAATGATGTTTAGTTTTCAAGAATTCCTCATGTTGCCTGGGCATTTATGTCCAAATTTAGATAATTAATTTTTCAAAGTTAATAAAACCAATAAAACATTAAGACGTATGATTAAACTTTCTTACCTTCTAAATGGGTTAACTTCATCACAATTATTTAGAATGTATCTATGGCTCTGATCAAGAACATTTAGATCGAGATCTACATTTTCTCCTGAACCCATATAACATCCTTTGGAGTCGAAAATTGATAACCCACCAGACACTCCACGTTCAATACCATCTTCATTTCGGCCTCTACGGGTGCGACGAGACTCGACAGTCCACTGCCTTGGTGCACTACGATGCTGTTGACAACCATTAAAAGTTGTGGTTTGCCTTCGAAACCTATGATTATCTTCAAGAAAGTGTCGATGCCCCATATAACAAATCTTACAACTCGCCAGCAAGTAAATAGATTCTTTATCATGCATGCAATGTGGACAGGTATTATAGCCATGTGTACTCCATCCTGACAACATTCCATAAGCCGGAAAATCATTTATAGTCCATAAGCCGACAGCCTTCATCGTAAAACTTTGGTTGGAATACGCATCATAAGTGGGAGTGCCCACTTCCCACAACTCATTCAACTCGTCAATCAGTGGACGCATGTATACATCAGTCTCTTTACCAGGATTGCGCGGTCCTAGTATTAATAGAGACAACAACAAATTTGGTTGCTTCATGTATATCCAGGGCGGCAAATTGTAAACAGAAATCACCACAGGCCATGTGCTATGGTCATGCCTCATTTTCCCAAAATGATTAAATCCATCACTGGCCAACCTTAATTTGACATTTCGAATTTTTGACGCAAAATCCGGATATAAATTATCCAAATGCTTTCATGCTGGAGAATTTGAAGGATGCCTCATAAACTCATCTTTAGGACATTACCTCATATGTTCAGCTGTATGCTTCGACATAAAAAATCGTTGCAATCGTGCTTTTAAAGAAAAATATCACATAACCTTAGATGCGATTTTTTTTCTCGAGCTATCCTCTGCGTTGGTAATTTTATATCTTAATTCACCATAAACCGAGCACACGGTCAACTTCGAAGTATCTTTCCAATAAATCATGCAATCATTGGGACATGCATCAATTTTCCCATACGTCAAACCCAAGTCATTTATAAGTTTTTTTGCCTTATAATAGGATTCAAAGAAACAATCCCCTTCATGCAACATTCTTTTAATTAACTCCAGTAAAGTGGTGAAGATCTCGTCTGGGATTCCCGCTAAACACTTGATCTGATACTGTCTTACAACTGCTTCCAATTTCTTAAACTCCTTACAACCTAGCCACAAATCTTGATCTGCCTCTTCAAGCAACCTAAAAAACGTTTCACCTCTTCTGGACGCCCTTCCCTAATAGGGGGTTTAGTAGACGACCTAACACCTTCTTCTATTAATGGTTAGACAAATACATCATTAAGAAAATCATGCAGACCAGCCACCTCATCTCTTGTTTCTTCTTCTCCGATTGCCACATTTTGCTCTCCAATGTTTTATTCGCCATAATGTCGCCACCAAGCGTCTTTATAATCTTTATCCATATCATACAATATAAGATGTTCAACAATAGTGTTCCTAACAAAAGTATATCGATTACAACATCTTTTGCAAAGACATCTAAACTTATTAGGGCCAACACCATTTGCAACTGCTTGGTCCAAAAACAAATTAATTTACAGCTGTATACGCTTCCAAATTTCGAGGTATCGTCAACCAACTCTTGTCCATGTTTTACCACTTTACGAGGGAAAAATATTGCGTTGACACTAAGATGCCTACAATCTTTCAATCCCTATCATGTAGGCATAACTATTAGAATTTTCAATTTCTATCTTTCAACCCTCCAACTCTATCACGATTGCAATCTTTTAATTTTCAACACCTATTATAGTAAAAACAAATTAAAATAACAACAAAAAGTTATCAAAGTTATCAAAATAACAACAAAAACAAATTAAAATAACAATTAGAGTGCAAAACAAATTAATTTAACATAATATATTCTTATATTACTAATATTATAAGTTTATGTTATATTTAATATTGTTAATTTAACATGAATGCTTATAAATATTATTCATTTCCATTTTCTATAACAATTCAAGTGACAAAATTAATTAATTTGACTAAATATTTATTAATTTAACATAAATAGTAGAAATTTATCAAAGTACTAAATTAGATTTTTTTAAATAAATAAACTTGTGTATTATACAATTTAAATTAAAGGATTCAGTGATAGAAACCTGAATTATGGAAGAATTTCATCGTCCATCAATTCTTTATGTACTCAACCAGCTCAAATAAATTCCCTACAAAAATAAATTATATATAAAAATTAAACATAAGAGGAGAAAATAAAAATATTAGAAGCAAGAAAAACTTACTGTGGTGAAGAAGGAATTAATGAAGTTAGAAGAACAAACAAGAAAGATGAGAGAGGAACAAGAAAACATCGGGGAGGCGTTTATAAATAGGAAGAACAAATAAGAAAGATGTGGGAGAGGAAAATTAAAACATGGGGAGAGTATATAAAGGAAATCAATATTTCGCCTACAACCAACACTGGATTTTAAAATATTTAAAAAAATTAAAATCTATGTCGGTCAGAACCGACGTAGGCTTTAAAATATTTAAAAACAGTAATTAGTGTCGCCTAGAAGTGACATCTATACCCACACCAGTATTTAAAAATTATTAAAATAAATGTCGGTTTTAAGCGACATTAATTGTTTACATCGGTTAAGAGCGACATACACAGTTTATGACACTTACAACCGACAATAAATCTGACTTCATATTTAGTAGGTGTCACAAATGTCTTATCTGCCACTATATTATATTAAAGCGACATCATCCAGTGACACAATAAGTCCATTTTGTAGTAGTGCATTCTCACTCACTCTAAATCTTGCCAAAAGGTATATTCTACCCAAATATTAATTTTTTTTTTTCATTAATATGTGTTTTTGGAGTTAATTTTGAGTTTGGTTTAGGGCTTCGGGACAAGTATAGGGAGATGGGTGGAGTTTGGGGTTGGATTTGGGGTCTATCAATTTTAGGGGAGATTATGCTAATTTTTTGGTACTATTTTATGTTGTTTTTCGGTTATTTGACCATGTTTTTTTGTTGTAGGGAATTGTAGAGACTTTGATGGGTAAAGTTGAGGATTAAGACGCTATCGAACCATATCTGTAACGACCCAAAATTCTTATTTGGAAGCTAAATCCGGTGATAAGCCAACATAAAGTCATGGTTAATCTCTACACTATTAACCATAATAAATTTCTTTCCTTAAAAAAAAAGTCAAACACAATATTAAATTCGGGTTATTTTATGGATGCATCTAACCTTCTCAATAGACTGCCTACGTACGCTACGAAGGGATGCCATTCGTAGTTCACCGCTTAAACATGTTGAGTATAACAAACAAAAACAGCATTAATTAAGCCATCAAACACATACCATCATCATATGTTACATTTCCTTCCAAACTACAGCAAATCACCTTTTGTACACTTCACCGAATGTTCCACCACATAGCTGCTTCTTAAACATCCCATCTTGAAAACTAAATGACTAAACCAAGATGCTAGATAAATTAATAAATGATGGTACAAATATAATGGAAAAGGGACCATTTGAAAGAGCATTGACTACATTGTGCAATCTTATCCGAAGGTTTCATATGTTATATATTTATATATAGAGAGAGGGAGAGAGGCCATATATACTTCTAATGGAATGCTTTTGGTTAATTATACTTTAGCAAAGTGCCATACCCTAAAGCCGATCATCTCAATCTCGGAGGAAATTAACTCTGCTACATCTTTCTCAAACCATTTAATCGAGTTTATGACATGAGCAGATTATCAATTTGATCCAAAAGGAACTATAAATGGGTATCAAATAAATTGAACCAATAGTCATTTCAACTTTTATACCGAAGTAGTCAATTCAGCTTTTGTGTATATAGCAAACATAAGACTAGTCTTGAAAAACGGAACTAATATATGACAGGTAATTTACTCCACCCAATAATTGATGTCATACAAAATATCACTTTCAGGTATTATATCAAATTAGGGTTTAGGTATTGGCACATAAAACTACCTTTTGCAGCATATAAGTATATTCATATAAAAACTTACACATACAGCAACTGCATATAAGACTATTTCCCATAGTAGCGTCCAAATAAATGACCATATAAGGAATTAAGAGAATCAAAGAATAATTACCAAGGCTTTCCACCCATTGGATAAGAACATACAAAACCATGTTTATTTCATGATTCAGACCCATCTTCTTCGACCCTCTTCTTCCTTTTCTCATCCTTGCCTTCTCTGTCACCCTCTCTCCCTCCTTCAGTTCTAGGTTTCATGTGTCTCCACTTATACAACTGGGTGTAGAGTTGATTTATACCATAGGGAGATGAGGTTAGAAAATGAAGGGAAGCAAGATGTGATGGTGATCAACGGTGAGATGAATTTGGGAGAGGTGATGGAAAGTGCCAACCTCCTTCCTTATGCAACCCCCACCTAAAAGGAGATCGATAGGGAAGAAAGAGTTCTTCCAAGTTCTCTAGAATTCTCCCCCTCTCTTCGAAGAGAAAACACAGCAGGAAAAAGAAAGGGCATGCCCCCCCCCCCCCGGGGCTGCAAACCTAAACATCAAAAATATCTTGGACTAAACCAAATTTACAAAAATACCCATAAACTTGTTTATTAATTTCTCATTCATTACAACTTCGTTTTACGGGGGTTTTCGCCTACATGCTCATGGAATCATCCTCTATCCAGATATGTCAAGAAATACGATAAAATATATGAGGACCAAACTCTATTCAATTTTTCATAACCATAAATCGATTTATTTTCGATTTTCTACACATATTCATAATTATGAATATCTAACTCATATATTTAAATTTTTAGGGTATTACATTCACCCCCGGTTAAAATAAATCTCATCCCCGAGATTTCAACCATCGAGTTACGAAAAGAAATTTAAGGCTAATTCCACCATTCCATTTATAGCGAATAAAATCATAACCTCAGTCTACGATTTTAGTCAAGCTCCAAAAATAACCAAACCAACGTATAATAATCGTGATTCTTACCCACATTCTCAGATTCCCAACCACATTCATTGGCAGAATAAATATAAAAAATTCTAGCCATACCCATTGACAAAATAAATATCCACATCAACCCACAATCCTCATGGCCTAAAATAAATACTAGATTATCAAACCACATCCACTATTGGTTAGATAAATACTAACATAATAATCACAATCATTGGTAAACCTTTTATCATCATTGGCTAAAGAAATATTAGAAATGCAAGCCATTATCATCCGTTGCTAAATAAATATCACACTCACTGGGTAATGGAAAGAAATTTAAAACCAAATCCGCAATACCGTTAACATTGAACGAAATCAAAATCTTATTCTATGATTTCATTCATATCCTCACGTGAACCAAATAACCAAAAACATTACACGTACCACACAATTGGGAAAACTTTATCAGAGTGACACAATAGCTAGGTTAAAGTTATTTCCTTCATTCTTCACCACTATATATTAAACCAATCATAGCCTCGGTTTGTGATTTCATTCCCATTCGTAAAATCATCGTGACTTTGACAAATATTAAAATTTCCAACCATAATTATCATTGGTCATAAGATTTTAAAATTTCTAGCCATAATTATCATTGACAAAACAATAATTTCATCACCCTTTTTCTTTTATCCCAATCAGGGACTAGTAGACTGAAAAAGATTATAATATACCTGGCCAATACACAACACACATTTTTATCACTTCAATAATTCATTCTCACAGCCCACACGTAGAGCTTCTCCTCGAAAACATTGGGTCTTTGTGCCCACTCATCCATTCCTTCACATTCCACGGGTCATTTTGCCCAATTCATCATTCACGGGCCACTTTGCCCAATCACACATCCTCGGGCCTTTTTGCCCAAATCAATATCCACGGGCTCTTTTCGCCCAACCAAACATTCCTCCCATTCCACGGGCTATCATGTCCAAATCGACATCTTATGGCCTCTTTCGCCCAATTCAACATCCACGGGCCTTTTTCACCCAATTCAACATCCACGAGCCTTTTTCCGCCCAAATCAATATTTCCCAATGGCACAGGTATGGTACGACATTTTCATCTACTTGTCACAATTTCACTATCATCTTAATATTCAAATTTCCATAACGCATAACATAATATCAATCAAATTCAAGATTAATCCGAAACTTGAATCAAATGCTCATATTCAAATAAATTCCTTCACATTTTCAATAAACCCAATTCACTTCATTTCATGATGATTCACAATATATATATATATTCCACAAAACTTCCTCATTATTCAAAGAACATAGGGAATAATGCAATATCAATGCAAATCATAATTCCCACTAACGGAATTCCATAATCACCATGGAAATTGCACCACAAACACAATGCAAATCATATATGTATCTCACATATATACATATCACATGAATGCCACTTTATTCACAAAAATTATGAAATCATGCAACCACAATGCATATCATAATTCACACCAATAAGAACTCGAAATAATTGCATTATGTAGAGCAAGATCACTCGCTCTGATACCACTTTGTAATGACCCAAAATTCTTATTTGGAAGCTAAATCCGGTGATAGGCCAAAATAAAGTCATGGTTAATCTCTACTCTATTAACCATAATAAATTTCTTTCCTTAAAAAAAAGGTCAAGCACAATATTAAATTTGGTTATTTTAGGATTACATCTAACCTTCTCGTTAGACTGCCTACGTACCTTATGAAGGGATCAAGCCATTTGTAGTTCACCGCTTAAACATGTTGAGTAAAACAAACAAAAACAGCATTAATTAAGCCATCAAACACATAGCATCATCATATGTTACATTTCCTTCTAAACTACAGCAAATCACCTTTTGTACACTTCATCGAATGTGCCACCACATAGCTTCTTCTTAAACATCCCATCTTGTAAACTAAATGACTAAACCAAGATGCCACATAAATTAATAAATGATGGTAAAAATATAATGGAAAAGGGACCATTTGAAAGAGCACTGACTACATTGTGCAATCTTATCCGAAGGTTTCATATGATATATATTTATATATATATATATATATATATATATATATATAGAGAGAGAGAGAGAGAGAGAGAGAGAGAAAGGCCATATATACTTCTAATGGAATGCTTTTGGTTAATTATACTTGAGCACAGTGCCATACCCTCAAGCTGATCATCTCAATCTCGAAGGAAACTAACTCTGCTACATCTTTCTCAAACCATTTAATCGAGTTTATGACATCAACAGATTATCACTTAAATGGGTATCAAATAAATTGAACCAATAGTTGTTTCAACTTTTATACCGAAGCAATCCATTCAGCTTTTGTATATATAACAAATAAAAACAAGCATCTGCATAAGACTAGTCTTGAAAAACAGGACTAATATATGACAGCTAATTAACTCCACCCAATAATTGATGTTATACAAAATATCACTTTCAGGTATTATATCAAACTAGGGTTTAGGTATTGGCACATAAAACTAGCTTTTGCAGCATATAAGTATATTCATATAAAAACTTACACATACAGCAACTGCATATAAGACCAATTTCCCATAATAGCGTCCAAATAAATGACCATATAAGGAATTAAGAGAATTACAGAATAATTACCAAGGCTTTCAACCCATTGGATAAGAACATACAAAACCATGTTTATTTCATGATTTAGGCCCACCTTCTTTGACCCTCTTCTTCCTTTTCTCATCATTGCCTTCTTTGTCACCCTCTCTCCCTCCTTCAGTTCTAGTTGTCCTATGTCTCCACTTATACAACTGGATTTAAGCTGGGGTGTAGAGTCGATTTATACCATAGAGAGATGGGGTTGGAAAATGGAGGGAAGCAAGATGTGATGGTGATCGACGGCGAGAAGAATTTGGGAAAGGTGATAGGAAGTGCCCATCTGTTTGGGCTTGCTACTCACGTACTAGACCAGGCCTGATTGACTGAGTTGCTTGGTGCTGGGCTTCACGCCCACAACCTTTGACCCTAAAGCCAACGCATGTTGAACTTTTGCTCAGCCTAAGTCTTATGTCCCACTTCTAACAGCTTTTATGTTGTTGGGGTCTTCCCAACACATGGCCCATGGCTTGCAGCCATATCTGGGTTGCCTAATACAACCACTTCCCCGAGGCCCAACAAGCCTGCAGTCTTGTCCATGTACTAGAGCCAGCCTAAGTATGCTAGCTGCGTCCCTTTTTCTACCCGATGCCATATTTTGGCATCCCTCGCTTCTTAACCATACCCAAATATTTTTGGGCGTTTTTTCGGTTAATCCTAATTAAGCTATAATTCAATTATCACTTGGCCTATCGCCAACCGAAGCTAATATGACCTGTCTGTCATTATTTTTGCTTCCACGATCAACCCCCTTTGGTCCCGATTTATTGAATTAATTAAAAGTGACTAGCAGTCCATTAATCTGACAAGACATCCAAAATTATTGGCTCGAAGATCACTTTTGGACATTAACAATTCAATAATTTATTTTCTTCTTTGAACCGTTGACATCCTTTCATAGTCCCGAAGCGCTCACACTTGAGTTCCTAAAGCAACTTAAATCCACTACACTTAAATCATTGTATTGTATTATGTGTTCTCGCAAGAACCTTTCTTTTATGAACTAACCGTTCATAAACTAAATTGAACCTGCAGTTTCAAATATTCAATTTAGTGCCTTTGAACCCAAAGTTTTCATAAAACAATACACCCATGAAAACCCGAATTTTTCATGAAAACCATGTCTTAGAACACGAATGTTCTAACTTTGATGCTTATGGATGATTCATTCCAATAAACCCCAATCACAATCTTGTTCCCTCCAATCCAGTGGATTGTTGAACTGTCATAAGTTCGATTTCACTAATTTGGACGTTTCCAACAGAAACCACTTTATGTGGATACAAGACGTGACTCCACTTGACAATCAAGAAGTTGAGAAACCATTGAAGCCAATAATGGCATGGAAGAACTGAATAAGCCTTCGCCATGACCTTCATTTGAAGACTTATGCTTAAAGCGTTACCCACAGAAGTACCTCCCGAACGACGATTCCATGGCTCTTTGGGTTGCTCATACGAACCGTTTAATCATGAAAGACATCGCCTAAAGTACACCATGATTACATCCATGAATGAGTATGATTCTGAAGTTTATAAATCCGATAGAATTTTCACTCGAGACTACTTTTTCTCGTCCTTCCATGTCTCTAACTTGCTCTTGAGGTAACAGTGCAGAAAGAAAAATTTTACCAAATTCTCGAATCTGATTACTACCACAATCGTGAGAGAAAGGTATAGACCCAGCTTCAGTTAGTGTCTACCGAAAGGTATAGACCTAGTTCGGCTGGAGTTTACCGAATAGCTCAACCTAGTTCGATCAAAGCCTACCATATAGTGGTGCCCTACTTCGGCAGGGATGCACTAAAGGGCATGCTCTGCTTCGGTAGATGTGCATTAAACAGAATTGCTTTGCTTCTGCACAGGCCTACCGAGCAGACCCTTCTAGCTTCGGTTGAAGCCTACTGAACCCAAGTCTAGGTCTGTCTATCTCATAATCTGACGCAGTACGAAGCAATGAAAAGGTTACCAACGTAATCCCTTGTAGAACAAAGTTACTGGAGTCCACTAGTTTGACAGAAATCCCAAAGGATAATTTGATTAATTGATTGAAAAGTGAAAAGATGATTACAAAGACATGGCTTAAATAAGCCTTTTACAACCTCTTGGAAAACTCAAAAGACTTAGAAAATTAAAATGAAAATAAGTGACATATAATAAAGCCCTTGAAGCCCCAAAAGACTCCATTTATTAGTAGACTATTGTTTTGATGACTTTTTGCAAAAGATGGCTTAAACCACTTTTGTGGGAGAATTGTTTTAATGAATTTCTGTGAAAAATGGCTCAAGCCACTTTTAAGGGAAATTAACACCTCTTTTATGATAGTGTCCCTTTCTCTTCCGACGGTCCATCTCTTCCTCGATCCATTCTGCCATTTGTTCTACATCAGTCCCCTTCACTTCAGAAGAACTCGACCCTGAGTTACAATCAGGATAAAGAACTTCATCATCATGGAAGTCATACAAATTAGCAACATTGAAAGTATTGGAAATTCCCATAGAATCAAGCAAATCAATAACATAAGCATTGTCATTAATTCACTTGATAACTTTGAATGGACTATACTTCTGTGGCTTTAACTTGTTGTAAGTTCCATTAGGGAAGCGTTCTCTTCTCAAGAACACCATGACATAATCTCCTTCCTTAAACACTTTAACCTGCTGATGTTTGTCTGTTGCTTCCTTATACTTAACATTGGTTTGTTCAAGTCGTTGCTTGACCTCATCACGAGTTGCCACCATATCTTCAGCCATATTTTCTGCAGCAATGCTAAGTCCATGTCCCCTAGGTAGTTTCACTAAATCCACCACATGATGAGGAGTGGTAGTGTAAACAATGGAAAATGGTGACTTACACGTAGCACAATGCACGTCACTATTTTAAGCAAACTTCATCTGAGGTAGGGCATAGTCCCATTGTTTTGGTTTTTCTCCGCAAATGCTTCGAACCATGTTACCAAGAGTCCTATTTGTGACCTCCGTTTGTCCATCAATTTTGGGATATGCAGTAGTACTTCGATTCAAAGTAGTCCCAAACATCCTCCATAATGTAATCCAGAAATGACTCAAGAACTTGGTGTCTCGACTAAAAATGATGGACTTAGGTACCCTATGCAATCGAACAACCTCATTGAAAAATAATTTGGCTATGTTTGATGCATCAATAGTCTTTCTGCAAGCAATGAAGTGAGCCATGTTGGAGAACCTGTCAACCACCACAAAAACTAAATCCACTCCCCTTTGCGTTTGGGGTAGCCCAAGCACAAAAACCATAGCAATGTCTTCCCAGATATTGTTAGGAAAGGGCAAAGGCATGTAAGGCTCGTATTTTGGACTTGTCCCTTTGAAACCTGACAAATGTAACACTTCCTCACAATGGCTCTAACATCTCGTTTCAATTATGGCCAAAAGTACCTCTTTTCCAAACTAGCTATCGTTTTATCACGACCAAGATGACCGCTCAATCCTCCTCCATGCAAATCTCGAATAAGCTTTTCCCACAAGAAAGAGACAGGAACACATAACTGGTTACCTTTGAACAGAAAACCTTCATTGATAGACTAATCTACCATAGGTTCATGATTAATGGATTTCCTCCATATTTCCTGAAAATCATCATCGGTTGCATACAACTCCTTCAAGCACTCGAACCCCACAACTTCTTGGGGAAAAGTGATTAGCAACGATGCTCGTTTACTTAAGGCATCGGCAACACGGTTTTGAGCTCTAGATTTGTGCTTGATAACAAATGGAAATTTTTGCAAGAACGTTACCCATCTGATATACATTTTATTAACATGCTTCTGATTATTAATAAACTTCAAGGCTTGATGATCCGTGAATAGCACAAATTCTTTCTGAATGAGATAGTATTCCCATTGTTTTAAAGCTCAAATCACAGCTTAAAACTCCTGATCATAAGTGCTCCATTTCTAACAGGCTTCACTTAGCTTTTCAGAGAAAAAAGCTATAGGTCTCTTCTCTTGGGAAAGGACAGCACCCACTCCCACTCCACTTGCATCATATTTAACTTCGAATACTTTCTCAAAATTTGGAAGAGTTAACACCATAACAGTATAAAGCTTCTCTTTGATCAAAACAAAGTTTTTTTCTTGTTCATGCCCCCAACGGAACTTACCTTTCTTCAAACATTCTGTAATGGGTGTGGTGATGGTACTGAAATGCCATACAAATCTCCGATAAAAAGTAGCCAAGCCATGGAAACTGCTCACGTTGGGGACGGACTTCAGAGTTGGCCAATCTCGGATGGCCTTGGTCTTCTCATCATCCACCTAAATACCATTCTCACCAACCATAAATCCTAGAAATAGCAATTTATTTGTACAAAATATGCATTTCTTGAGATTCATATACAATTTATTTTCTTTCAAAACACCCAAAACGTTGCATCATGTGTTCTTCTCTGGTCTTGCTATAGATTAAGATGTCATCAAAGTAAACCATAACAAAGAGACCAATAAAGGGACGAAGAACCTGATTCATGAGCCTTATGAAGGTACTCGGTGAATAGACAATCCAAATGGCATCACTAGCCACTCGAACAATCCATCCTTGCTCTTGAATGCCATTTTCCACTTATCTCCAAGCTTGATTCGAATTTGATGGTAGTCATTGATAAGATCAATATTTGAAAATTATTTCAAACCTTCAAGCACATCTAGCATGTCATCTAACCGAGGTATTGGAAATCTATATTTGATGGTGATTCGGTTGATAGCTCGGCTGTCTACACACATGCACCATGCTTTTTCTTTTCTTTGTTTTTCTTTGGAACCAATAGGGCAGGTACTACATAAGGGCTTATACTTTCTCGGATAAACCCTTTTCGCAGCAAGTCTTCAATTTGTTCCCTCAAAATCTCATTTTCTGCATGGCTCATTTGATAATAAGGAAGATTTGGTAGGCTAGCTCCAGGTACCAAATCAATTTGATGCTGGATGTTCCTCATGGGAGGAAGCTCGTTAGGCAACTCGTTAGAAATGAGTTCTTGAAACTTTTCCAATAATTGTTGCACTTCTAAAGAGATTTGTTCCTTTTCTTTGTTTTCTATCAACAGTCCCTTCATCACGATCGAAAATAAAGAATCTGCTTCTTTTATGGCCCCTTCAATCTCTTGCTTATCACTAGTTAGAGTGAGGAAACTAGTATTATTTGCTTTTGGTACTTCAGAGGGCGAAATAGGAGCCATCGCAATCTTCCGATTATTCTAAGTAAATAACACCACATTATCTCGACCTTTCAATGTCGAATCCACATCAAACTGCCACAGTTTCCCTAACAGTATATGACAATCATCTATATCAATAACATCGCAAAGTACTTCATCATGGTAATGCATACCAATGGAAAGTGGGACACGGCAAGTTTCTGTGACACAAACGGAAAGTCCTTTCTTCACCCATCCAAGTGAGTATGGGGTGACATGAGGTTCCGTTGGTAGCTGTAAACGCTCGACCACTTTCTTGGCCATGAAATTTTCACAACTTCCATTGTCTGCTATCACTTCGCAAACTTTGCTGTTGATGAAGCAAAGAGAATGAAAAATGCAGTGTCGTTGCCTATCCTATTTTGGTGTTAAAGAACTCGCTGCAACACCAAAGTGAGGTGATCCATTCCTTCTTCAGTTGTGAATTCAACGCCTTCATAGTCATCATCACCAACTTCTTCTTCCCCATAATCTACTTCTTGATTCCCTTCAGCCTCCAGCAAGTTGGCTTGTCTCTGTTCGGGACAAACGTTAGATCGTTGCCCAATTTTGTTGCAACGATAACAAATGTTTCCCATAGGTTTGGCGTACTGATTCTCCTTTGAAGGTTGGTTTCTATTTTGCCTCTTGTTAAAAGTTCTGTTACTCCCTTCATTTGATGCTCGAGAAGGAAAATTTGAAGGTTTCGACCTTTCCGAACTTTGTGGCATAGATTTCCCTTTGTCGGTGGACGAGACAACAAGGTTTTCAAAATGCTCTGTCACGTTCCTCTGGAAAGAGGTTTGTCACCTTTCTTTCTTTATTATCTCCACCTTCAAGGCCTCTTGCAAACTCCACAGATTTTGTAGCCCAATCTTTTCTTGAATGGAGGGTTTCAATCCATTCATGAACCTTGCAACCCTTTGATTTTCTGTCTTTACCAGATTGTTTCGCTCCGCAAGTCTTATGAAATTATCCGTATAATCAGTCACATTTCTGTTTCCTTCGATGTAGTTGTTGTTCATAATCCACAGGTAAAAAACGATTCATCAAGAATTGCTTCATTTTTCTCCAAGTGCGGATTCAATTCTTTCCTTGCCTCTGCCGAGTATTTTGTAATTGATCCCACCAAACAGCGGCAGTTGCTTTGAGACGGAAGGCCACCATTTTCACCATCTTTTTCTCGGGAACCTCCATGACATCAAAGAATCTTTCTATTTCAACTAGCCAATCCAGGAAGTCTTCGATTTTAAGGTTTCCCGCAAAAGTTGGAATGTCGGCCTTAATCCAAAAGTCATCAAAGTTGTTGCGGTTTTGATGATTTGGACTGTTAGCCGGGTGTGGTTCCATATCTTCTTCTTTGGATTCCAATTCACTGTTTTGAACACAGAGCCTAAGAACGCTCAGATTATTGACTCCATCAACTCTATGATTATTTGGACAGATGGCTTGGACCAACATCTCACGAAGTTCTCTAATTTGCGTAGTCAGATTTGTAATCTGTTCAGCTTGAGCGTCTAAGTCCACTCGAGTGATAGAGGCAAGTTCACGATCACAATCACCCATGGATAGATAGGATAATCAACGATGCCAAGACGGAAGAAACCTGTTCTGGTACCAATTGACACAACACGAAGCAATGAAAGGGCTACCAGCGTAATCCCTTGTAGAACAAAGTTACTGGAGTCCACCAGTTTGACAAAAATCCCAAAGAATAATTTGATTAATTGATTGAAAAGTGAAAAGATGATTACAAAGCTATGGCTTAAATAAGCCTTTTACAACCTCTTGGAAAACTTAAAAGACTTAGGAAATTAAAATGAAAATAACTTACATATAATAAAGCCCTTGAAACCCCAAAAGATTCCATTTATTAGTATACCGTTATTTTGATGACTTTCTGCAAAAGATGGCTCAAGCCATTTTTGTAGGAGAACTGTTTTAACAAATTTTTGCGAAAAATGGCTCAAGCCACTTTTATGGGAAATTAACACCTCTTTTAGGATTGCGTCCCTTTGTCTTACAAAGGTCCATCTCCTCCTCGATCCATTCTGCCATTTGTTCTACATCACAATCCAATTTCGAGTTTGTTTTTACAACATATGGTAGAATCAGGGCCTACCAAGGTATGGCATCATGCCCAAAGCATAATCCTTGGCACCTAAGACCTAAAACTTCAAGAATATAGATAGTATTCCTAAACCTCAACCCTGTAGAATATACTTCTGTCTTGATGGAATAGATCATTGGTTATGCACCTATTCGTGCCTCTACCAATGTCGTTGAGCACACCATTCTCGTAGTCAATATGTGAAACTAATTTTGGTCCACCGAACATCGTTTGAAGAGTAGAATTTTGACATGGATGACCTTGTTGGCTGAATCCCCTTAGTAAACCATTTACTTTGTGAACATTTTTCTATGTTCTTGGATTCACATTTGGTGTTTGTTTTAGTTGTGGATAATCTTATTGATATTGTCCTCAAATATGAGTTAATTGAATCATGTTTCTTAAAACATATGGCTGAATTCAATTAAATACGTGATTATGTACGAATGTGGGAAAGTTAGTTGTTTGGATGAATGCGATACTACGCACACTAACTTTATACCTAAATCACATCTCTAGCAATGACTTTAGGTTTATCCAACCTGATTAAGAACATTGGCACGCTCCTCGTTGTATGAATGGTACTAAATTACCATGTTAGAGACCTTATATTATCCCCATTTCGGAAGAACGTCGTTAAGAATATTCAAGAGAACAATGATCATGAATGAAACCACTACAGAAAATAGAGTGGAACATCTTTGCACCACCTCCAAAAATGAGCCTAAAGCTTTGCTTTGGGGCTAATAGGCTACCTCCCAACTAGGAGCACACCATATGTGGCAAGCCTAGAGTTGGGTGATTCGAGCAGTTTACTTGCTTTGACACAACTCTTTGGGACACTTAGGTCGAACAATGATGCCATGATGTATCTCTTTACTTGAAGTAAAGATCTTGTGCCTACAAGCACGCTTTGCCAAGCCTTCTCATTGGGGAAATTGATTTTCTAAATCATGCCTCACAAAGATACAAAATCACCCTTTTTCACAGTGGATTCAAGGGAATATAGATGGACTAATCCAACCAAAATGCAGACCATATAAGTACTTATAGTTTTGGTTGATGAATTGACAAACTGGTTATATGTTTGTCCACACACATTGCTGCTAAACCTCCTGACCGATTTTAAGAGTTCACCACCCTACTTATCCCATAAAGTCTAGAAGACTGGATAATGCCTGAGAGTTTATATCGCCGGTTTTCGATAAGTATTGCATGTTTCTTGGGTTTTTAATTGAGCATCAAAATCCCATGTTCACTCCAAATAGCTTCGCAGAGTGATCATAAAGCTCAATTTCAATGATTGCCCGGACCTTGGTGAACGCACCAAGTTTTCAGTTTCTACCTAGGGCTATGCAATCTTGTACTCAACTCTGTTGGTCCACCTTGAGGCTTATTGCCACCCAACCTATTTGACATTATAGTTGATTACTGGGTACGGACCTGACATTTCGTATTTACGCATTTGGGTGTGCATTCTATGTGCCAAGTTGGGCCGCCGCAACGTACCAACATAGGTCCTTAAAGAAGGATGTGAATCTTTGTCGATTACGATTCTCCTTCACACTAGCTCTCTTAGTGTCCTTGCATGCAATCTCTTTACCCCTCATTTATGGATTGTCATTTCAATGAGACAGTCTTCCCATCGTTAAGGGGAGATAAAAAAGTCAACATTCCTGTAGAACGGCACGAATTTGCGTGAACATTACCCACTATGTCTTATCTCAATCCCCATACCGCACAAGTGTGATGAGGAAGTATGATGAATTCTAGCTTTCAGAATGTTTCTCCAGACGCTTTCCTCTGATCTAGCTAAAATGACGAGATCATATACCAGCTGCAAACATGCTTACAAGGATAGACGTACTTAATGGACGTTGAGTCAACATCCTCGAATGATGTACCGTCCTGATGGTTTAGTCGTTCCTATTGGATGGTTCGGTACACCGGTGGATAGCCAATCAATCTGTCTTGGCCTGAAGCATGACAAATACTTGGTTCATAAGATTCACTTCTTTAGAAGAGGAAGTTCACAGCACAAAATGAACCCATACTTGATCGCTATCTTAAATCATTTCCATCTCATGAGATTAATCCAGATTACTCCCAAGACTTGAAGTTCTTAGTCCAGTATACTAGTTTGGATGAGATTATCATCGATGATGTTTTCACTTATATGGTAGCTATCGACATAAATGAAAAGCGATGATATCAAATCATGTTCCGTTGATTAGTGACAATGTAGAACTGATTGGATAACCAAAATCACAATCTAGGTTAAATTCCTTACCAAAGTGTGTTTTGGACCTATCGTTCTTACATTGCTCAAGGTAACCCTATTGTGTTATAAGTGGGAAATGAAGCGTAATGAGATGAATGAAACATTGTGATATGATGCATGCCTTACGACACAATGTTTCTCTTAAACGCCCTATGATGACTGCAGCATTACGAATGTGGTTAGTGTTTCTCCATGGGAATATAGATGCAAAGATTTACATGTAAGTTCCTGAAAAATTACATGGACTTGTTCAAATAGTTCCCAACCACGGAACACCCTATCAACTTGTTTAAGGCGTTCATTTACGGATTGAAGTTATCTCGTGGATATAGTATTCCCATCTAAGTGATTATTTGATCAGTCAAGGATATGAATTATGCCATTGCGTGTTAAATTATGAAGTCTTATTCTGAATTGCCAGAGTTACAGTTTATGTTCATGACATGAATCTCACTAAGACTCTAGAAACAGCTTGAGAAAATTGCCTCGTTCCTGAAAACGGAATTTAAGATGATGAATCTTGAGAAAACTCGTTTATGCCTTGATCTGAAGTTGAAGCATTGTTCTGATGGTACTTTGGTCTAATAGTCGAACTACACCCCGAAGGTGTTACCTTTGAGTATATCTATGATCTTTCATACGTTATATGCAAATGAGACCCTCGAAGAGGTTATGGAATCTGAAATTCTATATCTAAGTTCAACTTTAAGCTTTGTTGTACTTAGTTCATTGTGTAAGATAGGCCATCTCCTTCGTTGTTGATCTATTGGTAAAGATGCAGCACTACACCTACATGCAACCAATGAATTGATATTAAAGATGTTTTCCGCCACCCTGAAGGTACTACGGATTTGGGCAAATTCCAACACATCCTGAGTGGATCCGACCCCCTGATCCTCAGAATGATGCTTGCCTTGTTTGTTATACTGACGCTGGTTACTTATCAAACCCGCACAAGGCATATCCCCGAATGGTTATATCTTTACCTTTACCGTTAGGGATATAGCAATATCTTGGAAGTCCACAATATGGCCTTAGTTGTGAAATCTTCGAATCATTCCAAGACTCACCTTATGTTACTACGCCACATGTGAGACATGGTTAGGAGTTCTTGTTGAGCATATTTGAAGTATTTGTTGTTTTCATCCGTCGTTGAGTCCTGACAATGATCCATGAAGACTATGTCGCATGTATCAACCCAACCAAGAAATGATACAACAACGAAGTCAACGCAAAGACATATTGTGTCTACGACTACATCAGCAAAGCATCAGGAGATCAAAGTCATGCAAGCCGATCCCAGACAACCTTGCCGACCTCTACACGACGTCATTGCCGAAGTCAACCTTCCAAAAGCTTGTCCGAGGAATTGGTATGCCTAACTATTCATATGCAATGCTTGTAATTCTCATTTGGAAGTTCTGTCAAACTTAGGGGGAGTATCCAAAAGTATACTCACTTGATCTTAATGTACTCTTTTTCCCTACGATTAGGAGCATTTTTCCCCTGGGTTTTTGCTACCTAACTAGGTTTTGACGAGGCACTCATCTTGGGCTGGTTATACCCTTATGAGCTTTTTCTACTTGCGTTCAGAAGACGTTTAGTTTTGACTTAATGCAACTTCTCACTTTTCTCCTTAGTCTATGAGTTTTTCTCCCACCTTGGGTTTTACCATAGTAAGGTTTTGTGAGTTTTACTTTTATGCATTTTTCTATTGATTTGAAACTCGCATTCGCTCATTGTGTCAACGACTTCATCAACGGTACTTGCTTCATCGCTGAAGACTTGATGCGCCATTTAGTTGAGTGTTTACACACTCAAGGAGGAGTATTGCAGTCCTATTAGATTAGGAATGTGATTGTGTAATTCCTTGTGTATCTAGGGATATCTTAGAATATTCTATAGGGTTAGAGATTATCCTATTAGAGTTGTAATCCTATTAGGGTAAGGAATTTACTTTCCCTACTACCATAAATAAAGACACAATGGGGTGATACAACACACACCTCACAATTACACATCTCTCTCTTCTCTCTCTATGTGCCCGCACCCCTCTTTCTGACCTCCATAATTGTTCAGTAAATTATGCCTACAACAAAATTTTAATTATTATTAAAATCCCACTATTTTTCTTCCTTTGTTTGTATAATTGAAATTTTGTTGCAGTCATATTTAGAATAGGTATGTGATTGTGTAAATCCTAGGGAATATGAGAATGTATCTTATATTCCTATTAGGACTAGATTACCTATTAAATGTTGTAATCCTAAAGGGAAATGTTTTACCCTCCCTACTACTATAAATGAAGGCACAATGAGGTGAATCAAACACACCTCACAATTAAATCAATCTCTCTTCTCCCTAAAGCTTGCCGCACCCCTCTCTCTCTCTAACCCTAGATCGCTCAATCAAATAGACCCACAACAAATTTTAATTTGTCAAATTAAATTTTTAGTTATTCTTGCCAGTGAAATAGGTGTCAGCACTTTCCAATTCTAAATGCATGTAATTTGTTATCTGTAATAACTTGCGAATGCATTTAACTCGTGACTTTTAATTTTCTGTCCTTATAAATCTTATATAAAAAGGGTTCCTCCAAACAAATATATAATCAAAAGTTTCAATATGATATAGTTTTTTTTTCTGTACTAATTATTACTTTGTCATCTTATAAGAAGAAAAAAAAGGTTTTTTTTAGCTAAAATGATCTTTGAAATTTGCATAATACGTCACTTTGGTCCCTGAAATTTGAAATCAATAGAAGTGGTCCCTAAGATTGTACATTATCAATCATTTTAGTCCTTATGTGCAAAATTATGTTAAATAAGGATCAAAATGACAAATATACCCTCAATTTAATCAACAATGAGCCAAAATGATTTGACAAAAATCAAGGGTATTTTGATCATTTTATTCTTATTTAATGGAGATTTTTCACTGAATAATCAAAATGATTAATGGTGGACAAACTCAAGGACCAATATATTTTATTGATTTCAAATTTCAAGGATTAAAGTGAGAAATTGTATAAATCTCAGATACCATTTTGGCTAAAAAGCCCAAAAAAAAAAGAAAGTGTAGTTGGTTTTTTTAATTTGTCTTTTATATTCGTCTAATAATTTGTTGAATAGTTCCAACTATGTCTAGCTAGCAACAGTTTAATTAATGGCATGCGGATGTTGAGGGATATGAATTCTTTGCAAAGCCATCATTTGATTCAAGCACGGCAACCTCAGAAGGAAAAGTAACATACATTGCAACAAGTGGATTACTGGATATCTTATCCTGTCATAGGTAGGTCCCAAAAGTCCTTGTTATTCCGATACAAGTATAATGTCCAAAACTTCATTGACCTAATACAATAGTGGGTTTAAGTATACGTCTCCTTCATTAAAGGAAAAAAAAGGGCAATGATCTGATGGCCTAATGACAATTACATATACTTAGAGTTCGAGATTTCAGATTGTGAAGAAGAAGGTTAGTTAATTTAGATAGCCACGTTGAGTAATGAGCATAATATCTCATGATATAATTCTTAAGAGGAAGAGCTATATATGTATGTATGTATGTATGTATACATACATACATATATATATAGGGAGGTATTATTGGCACTCTAAAAATCTCATTCTGCACTCCTCACAAGTGTATATTTCTTTCCAAATATAGAGAGTTTGAAGTATAGAATGAGATATTTGGAGTGTAAATAACAATTCCATATATATATCTAATTAAACAAAGACAGCGATAATAATGTGTTAAACGTCTATAAAATAAAATAAAATGTTAAAATAAGCATGTGGCCTGCAATGCGTGGTGCTCTTTCTCCAAGAAGTTTTAGGGATATATCAATTTTGCTTGCTTGTACGTTTAGATTTTGATCAAAAGAAAGGTACATGTATGCTTAGATATATTTGAATTCAACGCAGTTTTTTCTGGCCTAAAAAGAATTTTTTAAGAGATAATACTTAATTAAGGATAATACTCACTATGTACTTACGTTCTGATTTGGCCCAATAAAAAAAAAATATTGTCTTGCTTTTTTTAAAGCCTAAGAAAAAATAATAATATGTCTATTATTTTTTAAGGGGACAGTTTAGTTGCGGTCCTTAACCTCGAACTGTTACAGATCCAAACCTTATGCATTTTATATTTTGGATTGAAGTCCCTCTCCTGCCACCTAAATAACACAATAATAAAAGAGATGCAATGACACCATAAAAACGCGAACCATTATTTTTTGCATTCATTTACACTACCAATTCAATTATTCAAAATTGCTTATGGGTTTCAAGAAAAATAATAATGATTGCTTATGGGTGCATTCTAGATTATAAAAAGAAGGGGATTTTTTTTTTAATTTTTATAAAATATGAGTACATTCATATAAGAAACTTGGGGTACATTTTATGTCACATTCAGGTCCGGGCCCCCACCACATCCCGGGCTCGACTCCGCCATAGCTAGACCTGGCATTCGTGTCGTGTTTACCCGATATCTTAACGGGTCATGTCGTGTAACACCCGTTAAAATAAACGTGTAAAATGACCCGACCCGAAATCGACCCGATAATATTAACAGGTAATAGGACCCGACTCGTTAGTCGTTAAGGAAAATATATTTTAAACCAAGAAATAATCAAATGAAAAACATAATACTAAATAAGTATATACATACCATATTGTCACATCCAAAACATGAAAATGCATTTTTCTTTTAAGTATATTTTCACTTACCTAAAGTCTTTAATAGTTTTTTAATTAATGTAGAAGTGTACTCCGTGGACGTAGCCAATCTGGGTGAACCACGTACATCTTGTGTTTGCTTCCCTGTCCCTATCCATTTACATACTTATCCACACTAGTGACCTGAGCAATCTAGCGAAGGTCACAAACTTAACACTTTCTGTTGTACCAAAGTCCTCACTGATTTTGTGCATCAACAAAGTGTAAATGTAAACAACAATCAACGGTTAAATTTTGATCTATGATTTATATGATTATAGTGGCGAATTTTGAAGTTAAGCTCTTCATGAAAGTTGTAAAGCTTGTCATTACGAGTGTTTATATATTTTTTCTATAGTTCATTAATTGTGAAGGGTTTACACAAGTATATAGGTTCAAGCTCTCCTATAGTGAGTACTAGTGAATGATTTAGTACAAATAACATTAGGAAATATTGTGAGAGAATGATGTCTATTTATAGAATAGAGTTTCTAGTTTCATTCTGACATTGACATGTGTCGTTTTGTGATTGGCTTCTGATGTTGACACGTGTCGCGCTATGATTGGCTTCTGATGTCGACACATGTCGCGCTGTGATTGGCCTCTTGGTTGGAGGGAAACTCTTCTGGGTCCTTGACGGTATAACATTTACCAATGCTCAGTAGTTTCGGGATTGGTCAAGTATGGTACAAACAGTGCTCCCCTAAGTTCCCGAGTGAGGGAAGCTCCTCGGTTGGGGACTTGCAAGATCCAAGCCATTGAGTAATCACAAAACTTCTAAGTACCGAAGTGTGGTACCATTTTCACTTGCCTTATCTGTCTTATATGTAGATGTGGCATCTTCTTTGGAAGTACTTTTCCTCCATCCAGGGGTGGTATCTTTAACCGATGAAGATGCATAAGGTAATGTATCAATTTCACTTGAAGCTTACTTGTAGTTTCGGGCTTAGTCAAGTGCAATACAAACCCTATAGTAGGAGTCCCCCAAGTCGCCGAGCTAGGAGATTTGCTAAAGGAGGTAACAGACATGGTAAGCAATCAGACTTCCAAGCAAGCAACCTAGATCGGGGGTTCAACTTCGACTTTTGGTTTATTATTCTCATTCTCCTTGTATCGTAAACAGCAACAAGGATAAGGATAAGCAAATGGAGAAGAGATGATATGAGATACTTTTGCTTTTGAAAAAGTAACTTTCCACAGGCTTATCCTTGAACTAGGCTGGAAGGTTTTCTGGTTTCCTCCAGAGTATAAGGTCGACTCAAGAATTTGAAAGTCAAAACAAGTCCATCAAATCTAGAGTACGTTCGACCCTAATGATATGGGATACTTTTGCTGTTGACAAAGTAATGGATGTATCGGCACGTGTTCTGTTACACTTGTTTCCACATGCTTCCTTGTATCCTTCTCACTTGTCCTATCTGTTCTTCAGGCAGATGTGGTATCTTCTCTAGAAGCATAAGATGTTGAAGATGAGTACTCGAGAACAATGCCAGGTAAGTAATCAGGTAAGCGGTTCCAGGCAGTCAGTTCCTAACTGAAAGCTAAATTCCAAGTGTTGACTGATTGCTCTCTTTCTCCTTGTCTTGCAGGTAAAAACAAGGCCAAAGGAAAAGACAGGGAAAAAGCATGATATGAGATACTCTTGCTTTTAACCTTGATGATATGAGATACTCTTACTCTCGCGTGGTTTGTTTGCAGAGGTATTATCGGGGGGAAAAAAGCAAAATATTTTGAGAGACTCTGCTAAGAGTGCCCTCTCGGATGTGAAGAAAAGTTGAACATTTCTTTTGTATTTGCATGTCTACCTGGCTGTGGAGGATAAAGGTCGACATATATAGGAATTGTCCCAACAGCGAGTGGTAACGCTGTTCCTTTACCCTTCTCGGTCATAGCAATGTAGTGGGAGCTGCAAGCTTCACGTGTTTTAACTTTGTCAAAGCACTTTGAAAAAGTGGTTTATGGTATCTGGAAAGCTGATGTTGCGTGTGAAGATTGCAGACAAGCTTTATCTAAGGAAATCTGGCTTTTGAAGTTCGGAGAGCGGTGCCTCTTCGATTTTTGAACAAGCAATCATGACGAGGATCTGGCTCTCAAAATTCAGAGAATGGTGCCTCTTCGATTTTTTAGAAAGCAATCATGTTGGGAGTCTGACTTTTGAGATTCGAATAGCAGTGTCTCTTCAATTTTTTAAAAAGTAATCTTGTTGGGAGTCTGGCTCTCGAGATTCGGAGGGCGGTGCCTCTTCGATTTATGAGCACGTAATCCTGTTGGGAGTCTGGCTCTCGAGATTCGGAGAGCGATGCCTCTTCGATTTTGAGCAAGCAATCTTGTTGGGATTGTTTTCTCGAATGTGAGTAAAGGTTGGACATTTTTGCCAGTCTGCCTTGCCACGGAGCACAAAGGTTGACACACATTGGGACTTTCTAGTTATCAAGCAGTGGTACTGTAACTTTACCCTTGTGGGTAATAGTAGGGTAGCTGGACCTTCAAAATTTATGTGTCTAAACTTTGTCAGAGATCTTTGGCAAAGTTATCTGTGGTACCCGAGGAGCTGATGTTAAGTGTGGAAAGTGGTGCCTTTTCGAAATCCGGAGAGTGGTGCCTTTTCGATTTTTGAACCAACGACCCTGTTGCCCTTTCTTTTATAAGGGCACCAATTGTGTGCAAGAAGTACATTCAGAGAGTTATTGCTTGTAGGAATTTTCCCCTTACTTCAGAGATTTATTGCACCTCATTTCTCCTTCATCATTTCTGAGAATGTCTGGCCCATCCAACCGTCGTTTTGACTTGAACTTTGGTGAAGAGGCAGCCATGCCTTCTTAAGACAACATATGGCGCCCATCCTTCTTATCCTTTACTGGTCCTCTTACCGTTGGGAAATTTGTGATGAAGAATGATATGACCATTGCGGTGGTGGCCAGGAACCTTCTCACTCCCAAAGATAACAGACTACTTTCCAAACGGTCTGATGAGTAAGGATTCTCTGGCTCTCAGTGTTCAGTATGCAGGTTCTGTGTCTAATATGGCCCAACGCCTATTTGTTCGAACCCGTCAAGTTGAATCATTGGCTGCTGAAGTGATAAGTCTCAAACAAGATATCAAAGAGCTCAAGCATGAGAATAAACAGTTGCACAGGCTCGCACATTACTATGCTACAAACATGAAGAGGAAGCTCGACCAGCTGCAGGAATCTGATGGTCAGATTTTACTTGATCATCAGAGGTTTGTGAGTTTGTTTCAAAGGCATTTATGGCCTTCGTCTTCTAGGGCTGTACAGCGTAATGAAGCTCCAAATGATCAACCTTTGGTGCCTCCTCCTTCTGGGGTTCTGCCTAGTACTGAGGCTCCGAATAATTACCCTCTGGTGCCTCCTCTTTCTGGGGCTCTGCCGACTATTGAGACTTCTCCTGAGCAACCTCGGTGAGCTCCATTGCCACTTTGTTAGGGGTCGTAAGGACTAGTCTTGCTCCACAACCCTGTTGGTTGGATAAGCCATCAACATATAGACTCCATGTTGGGGCTATTGGTTCTATTTTTTGAGCTTCCGAGGGTAATGAAACCAATTCTTTAGGCGTAGAAACAATGTCAACATGATATGTGAAGTCGGCGATAAAGTCTGCCACTACTTGGCCCTTTTCAACTGGCTTTGGTTGGTAGGAGATGTTAAACTCACCCAATGTTATCGTCCATTTGATCATTCGCCCGGAAGTGTCAGGACTTTGGAGTATCTGTCGAAGAGGATGATTGGTAAGCACGATGATAAAGTGTGCTTGGAAATAAAGGCGAAGTTTTTTAGCAGACATGACCAATGCTAGAGCCAATTTCTCAATGTTGGAGTATCGTGTCTCTGCATCTTGTAAGGCCTTGATAGCGTGGTAGACAAGCCGTTCGACATTACCATCATTTCAAATGAGAACGAAACTTACTGCTGAAACTGATACCGATAGATAGATAATGAGAGTGTCACCAACCTCAGGTTTGGAGAGCATAAGGGCTTTACTCATGTAGTCTATGAGGTTCCTGAATGCCTCAACACATTCATCAGTCCATGTAATGTACTTCTTACTTTCCTTAAGTTCTTTGAAGAAATGAGCACATCTATCTCTGGCCTTAGAGATGAACCTAGTTAAGGCTGCCACCTTACCAGTAAGGCTCTGGATGTCTTTTGAAGTTACTGGTTCCTTTATGTCGATGATTGCTTTGATCTTCTCAGGATTAGCCTCAATGCCTCGTTGGCTTAACATGAAGCCTAAGAATTTGCCAGAGCCTATGCCGAAGGCACATTTGTTGGGGTTCAACCTCATTCGATAACTCTTCAGAATGGTGAAAGTTTCAGATATGTTGGTGATGTGTTGGTCAATATGTTTGCTCTTGACCAGCATATCATCAACGTAAACTTCCATGCTCTTCCCAATCTGTTTGGTGAACATTGAATTGACCAGTCTCTGATAAGTTGCTCCTGCATTCTTTAGGCCGAAGGGCATGACTTTATAGCAATATAGTCCCCTGTCAGTAGTGAAGGCTATGTGTTCTTGGTCCGGAGGGTTCATGAGGATTTGGTTGTATCTTAAGTAAACATCCATGAAGCTCAGAAGTTCACACCCTGCCGTAGAGTCTATAAGTCTGTCTATGAGAGGAAGAGGAAAGATATCTTTCGGGCATCCTTTGTTTAGGTCGGTGTAATCGACACACATTCTCCACAAGACCTTTTGGAGCATAAGGTTTTCCTTGGTCAGATTCTTCTTAACAAGGACAACATTTGCTACCCACGTTGGATAATTGACTTCGCGGACGAAACCTATGCCTTTGAGTTTTTCAACTTCTATCTTCATTGCCTCGTACTATTCAGCTTATAAGATGTTCGCTTCTGTCTCACTGGTTTGGTCTTGGGGTCAATACTTAAGCGATGACAGATGATATCGGGAGAGATGCCTGGCATGTCCTCGTATGACCAGACGAAAACCTTAGTGTTCTCTTGCAAAAAAGATATCAATGCCAACCGAATAGGTGGTGACAAGGTGGTGCCAATCTTCACCATGCAATCCGGATAATCTTTTGAGATAGAAACCTTCTTCAACTCTTCAGCGGGTTGTGCTTGCTAGGTGAAAGAGTCATCTCGAGGATCGTCGGGTTGACTGTTGCCATCATGAAGATCCAAGTTGGTTTTGTCTGGGTTGGTCTTTATGACTTGGTCATGTATAGAAAGGGTTTCCTTGGGCACAGACAGGTGTTGTTGCTTGACCGAAGTGTTTTAACATGATCGTGCACTAAGTTGATATTCTCTGATGTAACCATTGCCATGGGGGGTTGGAAATTTCATCAACAACATATGTGTGGATATCATGGCCTTGAGATCATTGATGCCTGTGCGTCCGAAGATGAAATTGTATGCCGTTGGGCAATCAACCACCAGGAAGTTAGTGGTAATGGTAGCTATATAAATGCCTGTACCAATGGTGAAAGGTAAATGTATGCTCCCCAAAGGTTGCACGATATCACCGGAGAAGCTTATCAGCAGGGAAATCGAGCGATCGAGCAAATGTTCAGCTACATTAAGTGCTCTGAAAACTTTAGCAAACATGATATTGACCGAAGCCCCCGTGTCTACCAGGATTCGTCGTACTTCAAAGTTGGCTATGTGAGCTCCCACAATCAGTGGGTCGTTGTGAGGGTAGATGATACCTCTTTCTTCCTCAGGGTAGAAACATATTGGATCTCAATTAGGCTTTTGATACTTACCTCCTCTGATGTCTTCCATGTGAAACACTTGGTGGCCAGACCTTAAAGCTCGTTCACTATTTTTCATGGCCATGTTGGAAGATTTAGATATGGGTGTGCCACCACTTATGGAATATATCACATTCACCTGGCGTTGGTTACGGTTACCACTTTGAGGGTGAATGAGGAATTGATCAATTTTTCCTTCTCGTGCCAAAGCTTCAATATGATCACGAAGGGTGATACACTTATCGCCGTCATAGCCGTTATGCTCGTGGTAGCAGCAAAACATGCCCGTGTTCTTCGTAGGCTTGTAATCCGGGTGCCTCAGCTTTGGCTTCGGTATCAGGTGTGCTATGCTGGGGTAAATGGCCATACATGTGGCGTTCAAAGGTGTGTATGTCTCATACCTCGAGGTAGGGGCTGTCTTGACACGTGCTTGACCCACTGTGATGATTGTCTGGGGTCGGGGATTATCATGGCGATACCCTTGGTTATCGCAGTAGTGTCCCTTACTCCTTTTACTAAAATGAGACTGGTGAGGATGGAAATCTTTCCTTTTGCCCTGAAATTGATATGTCTGTTGACTTAGCAAAGTATTAAGTAAGGCAGGGGGAGGCATCGCTGCCGTTTGGAAGGTCGAGGTCTTCTCATTTGGTTGGATATGGCTTCCACTCCCTATTTACTGATAAGGGGTGGCTGTGGGGGGTTTCCCTTGATATGTCTTTGCCTAGACAGAGGCATGGTTGTAAGCATGTGCCATCACATCAGAGTAAGTCTTCCAAGTGTTGGCATTGATCATGTACTTGAAGAAACAATCACGTAGGCCTACCGTGAAGGCCTTGAGGGCGGTTTTGTCATTTGCCTCAGCTCAATGAGAATACTTATAGCTGAAACGATCGGCATAGTCTCATAGTGACTCGTCCGGCTTCTGGCGAATAGTGTACAAGTTATCTGCAGAATGGAAGCGATCGGTCTAGAAGATGTGTTGAGAGACAAACAATTTCCTCAGTTCCTCAAATGAGTCTACTGTTTCAAGTGGAAGACGGCATACCAGTTTAGAGCTCCGCCACAAAGGGTGGAGGGGAAGAGAAGACATCGCTCTTCATTGGTGTGCATCCGATATGCCATGGTGGACTCAAAGAGGTTAAGGTATTCAATTGGGTCCTCCCTTCTAATATAGAGTTGTAAACTAAGTTTTTGTTTTGTCTTCGCTTGAAGAGGGGTGTCGAGGATCCTCCTTGTCAGAGGGCCAGGCCTGGATTGGTTCTAGTCAGGTATCTCGGCCTAACGTTCGGCTTTCAACTTGTTTACTTCCTCAATGAGCTATAGGACAAGGGGGTCCTGAGTAGAGTCATGTACCATTGAGATTTTCTTTCATAAGTCTCCATCGCCTCTTAGAAGTAGGAAAGTTTGAGCAAGGGAGTGTGATTTTTCCTTGGACTCGCCGTACTGACTTCTAGGGCGAGTGTGTCGGAATACCTCAGAGTCCCATGTACCTTCATGTTCCTCTGGGACCTGTCGTTCCTTCCCTAGATTGGCAGCTGGCCTGGGTTGTGAGAGGGGACCGAGTCTTTCAGAAACCCTTGGGTCATTGATCTTCGAGCATATATGGAGGGGATTATCTCGACATTGCTTTAGGAAGTCTCGGCAATCACGATAAACGACTTTCGATCTTTCCAACCCTTCTGCAAAGAGGTGTCTTCCTCCGCTTTTCCTGTTTTGGGTCGAAGCAGCTAGGTTGAGAGAAGTCACATGTTGATCAATGTTTTGATGATTAGCTCGCTCCTCATCAGGGATACCCATGTCGAAGGAAGGTGACCCTCCGTGTTGGGGGGCACCCAGATAATGGTTGATGTCCACAGGGGTAACGAGCTCGCGTGTTTGAGTACGCCTAGTTTCGTGGAGCGTCTCAAAGAGCTTCTCATACTGCTCCTGGAGGACCTCATTCTTCATTGCTATCTTGTTGTTCTGAGCTTCTAGCTCATCAACTTTAGCTTAAAGAACAACCTTTTTTCCTTCATTCTTTCGTTGTTTCGCACTAGGTGCAAGATGGGTGTCATTCTGTGTGCTGTGGCTTCCTTTGCTCCCCATGTTGGAGAGGGATACCTGGTCAAAAGAGAGTGTACAAATGGTGGAAACCACCTTAACAAAGCTGAAGAGAGTGGGAATAAGTGTCGTTCCCACAGACGGCGCCAAATGTTGATGAACAAAATCAGTGAGGACTTTGGTACAACAGAAAGTGTTAAGTTTGTGACTTTCGCTAGATTGCTCCGGTTACTAGTGTGGATAAGTATGTAAATGGATAGGGACAGGGAAGCAAACACAAGATGTACGTGGTTCACCCAAATTGACTACGTCCACGGAGTAGAAGACTTCTCATTAATTGTGAAGGGTTTACACAAGTACATAGGTTCAAGCTCTCCTTTAGTGAGTACTAGTGAATGATTTAGTACAAATGACATTAAATAATATTGTAAGAGAATGATCTCTATTTATAGAAGAGAGTTTCTAGTTTCATTCTGACATTGACACGTGTCATGTTGTGATTGGCTTCTGATGTTGACATGTGTCGCGCTATGATTGACTTCTGATGTCGACACGTGTCGCGCTGTGATTGGCCTCTTGGTTGGAGGGAAACTCTTCTGGGTCCTTGACGGTATAACGTTGACCGGTGCTCAGTAGTTTTGGGATTGGTCAAGTATGGTACAAACACACTTCATTGTTCTCATCAAATTTTGTTTTTTCAGATTTTCGTTTTTGAAAACTTGATCTATTAGAGGATGCAGGAAGATGAACGGTTTGGATTGTTGATATGATATTCAGAGTTTTACGGTTATTGAAAATATTGCTTGATGTTTATAAAGTTTCTACAAAATATATGACATCGACTCATATTTCAATTAATCGTAAATATCGAAACGTGATATCAAAGATCTGAACCGTTCATCTTCTTACATCCGCCAGACGATCATGTTTTCAAAAAAGAAAATTTTAAAAATGAAATTCAGTAAGAAGAATAAAGCGTAAATGGCAATCGACGGTTAAATATAAATTTAAGGTTTATAAATTATAGTGTTGGATTTCGAAGTTGACCCCTTCATGAAAGTTGTAAAGTTTGTCACTATGAGTGATCGTATATTTTTTTTTACATTTTTTTACACTTCTACAATAATTATTATTAATTTTATTAATTTTTCCCTCAAATAAAAAACATTATTCATGAGGGTTTGGAGGATTTTAAAAAGGAGTAATTAGGTTTTCATCCTTATTTTTACTACTCTATTGATTAAAACCTTATTACTTTTCAATTTTTGATCAAGGTCCTTTGTATTAATAATATCATTAATTATTTCAATAATAAAATATTTTTTATTTATAAATATATTCATTTAATATTAAAAATGTTACAATTAGTATATTTATATTTATGGCTAAATTTTTTATCATATATTTTTATTTTTAGTTTGTACCCATTTTTAATTTGCAACCCTTTTTTAATTTGTACCAATTTTCCTTTCAATTTTAATTTGTACCCATATATTAATTTCTTTTTGTGCCCATATTTTTTAAAGTTTTATTTGTATTGTACCCATATTTTTTTATTTATTTGTACCCATTTTTATTTTTGCTAAATGTACCCATTTTGAAGAATGTACCCATGTTTTGATACAATAATTTTTTGGTTATTTTTTATGAATGTACCCATGTTTACACACACACATAATAGTATATTTATATTTTAATATTTTTAATCCCACAAATTATGTTTTTTATTTAAAATCTCATTAATATAAACAACTATAAATTTTAATTTTTAATTTAAAAAATATAGTAACGTACATAGAAATAAATTATCAATTAATTTTAGGGACTTGGATCAAAAATTGAAAACCAACAAAGTTTCAGTCAAAGATTGTTCATAACTAGGGACTGCATCCAAAGTCTCCCTTTTAAAAATCTAAACGATAATGTAAGTGTAACAATTATCTACTCGTGGAGGAATAATGATGAATCACGAGTGTTTATATATTCTTTCACATTTTTCATACTTGTATGTATGTCTTCTTAGTTCTTGCATATACAAATACTATATTAGTTTATTTTAATTGTGGACAACAACATGTTAAGTAAAATTTATCCTAGTAATGATAATAAAGAACTCTCATAATAAAAATAAATAATTACTAAAACTTTTTTTTAAACTTATATAGAATAATAATACAAAACTATATATTTAATATAGAATATATTGTATATATTAATATGGCTATTGTATTTTATAATAAATCTTTTAGTAATTAAACTTTAAAATTATCAAAATAATTTTTTTCTTAACGGGTCAAAACGGGTTACCCACGTGTTACCTGCGTGTATACCCGTTAAACGGGTTCTTAACGGGTTACCCGATAATGACCCGATAAGTTATGGTGTTGATCAAAAACCTATTATTTTCATGTCGTGTCATCGTGTCGTATCAGAAACTGCCGGGTCTAGCCATAGCACGATATTGTCCGCTTTGGGCCCTGACCACGCACTCACGGTTTTGTTTCTGGGAACTCACACGAGAACTTCCCAGTGGGTCACCCATCTTGGGATTGCTCTTGCGCGAACTAGCTTAACTTCGGAGTTCCGATGGAACCCGAAGCTAGTGAGCTCCCAAAATGCCTCGTGCTAGATAAAGATGTGAATATACATTTAAGGCGTACATGATCTACTCCCTTGGGCGATGTGGGATATTATATTTTATATATAAAAATTGATACATTTATATAAAAATGTGAGTACATTTTACATACAAAAAGTTGGTATATGTTATAAAAAAAAATGGTAAGTTTTATATAAAAAAACAAAATACGTATATTTTATATAAAAAACAATGGGTACCTTTTAGATTAAAAAATAAATAGATTTTACATTGGAAAATGAGTAAACTATACGTAAAAATGGTACTTACAAAAACAAATTGACACATAATTTACATGTAACGAAGTGGTACATTTTTAAAGAAAAATGGGTACATTATTAATAAATTGTGGGTACAAATAAAAGGTTAAAAAAGTATGAGGATGAATAAAATTTTTTAAAATATGGACATAAAAAGAAATTAATATAAGGGTACAAACTAAAACTGAAAAGAAAATTGGTACAATTTAAAAAAAAAGGTTGCAAATTAAGAATGGGTACAAACTAAAAAATAAAAATATATGATACAAAATTTAGCCATAAATATAAATATCTAAAGTGTAACGTTTCTAACACTAAATGAGTATATTTAGAAATAACATTTAATTATCTTGACATGTAAAATATTTTATTATTGAAATAATTAATGATGTTTATTAAAACCCAATGACCTTGATAAAAAAATTGAAAATGAATAATCTATGGAGTAGAAAAAAAGAGGGATAGGAACCTAATTTCTCTTCTTTTTTTAAACAAAAAAACATGTAAAAACATTTTTTGACACAATCAAAAGGCGAGTACTCACTAGTGAGTATCCAATATTATCCTTTAATTAATTTGTAACGTCGATTATAATTTTTGTTGCCATAAGTCACCTATGGATACAAAATAAATTTGTTTAAGCCTGTTTGAATTATATCGTTGCAGTCTTTTGAAGGATAATATTGGAAGCAAATTCAATATTTTTAGACGAACTTAAATTATTGGACAAAGCTAGTCTCTAGGTCTCACATTGTGGGAAAAGAAGAAGGTAATAAATGAACTCAACTTTTATTTCAAGTGGAAAAATACAATAAAATATGTAATACGAGTGGTCTTTGTCTAATTTTCTTATTTATAAATTTTTGTCCTTGGAGATTATAGAAAACTTAGACACTTATTTAAATGAGAGTGTGTGGGACAAATCTTCCCATAAAAATACACAAAAAAATGCTTAAATTAGTTACGTGAATGATGCGAGCCAAGTGCTATCTGTCCTCCTCATATACGAACCTTACTTTCAATTCTCAGCAGTTGACTTCACCTCTATGTTTTGATCTACATGTGTTTTTGTTTGGTCGCGTTTTGACTTTATTTGTCGACACTCGACAGCTCAAATATACCAAAGTAGCAGTTATATAGTATGTGGTCTGGCAACCCATGTTGAATATGCATGGGATTTTATTCGAAAATACATTCTCGAGCAAACTTTATGATGTGCAATAATTCTCAATATTTTATCACAAAAGCAAACTTTCCACGCAGATAATTAAGGTGAAATTGTTCAGACTCGAGCTTTTTTAGCGAACCCTTTGGGTTGATGTTTGTTTTTATATGGACTTTTACTTTTCTTTGGGCTCCCTTTGTACCAAAAAATAGAAATAAAAATACTTTTCTTCTTCTGAGAAAATTAAACTAGGGATGTATTGATAAAGCTAGGGATTCCAATATATAAACTTTAATAAAGATTAATTACAGAAATATATGGAAAATGTTAGCATGTATAGGGGAAGGAAGAATTTGGAAGATATAAATTAAACATTTCATGAAGTTACAGAGAAAGCAATACTTGGCTGACCTCCTTAATCACATGGGGTTAAGTAAGAATAGGAAGTTCATGATGCGATAGCGTCAAAAATTGACAACTTTTGTCGGAAGAAATTTCATTTTAAATACAAAGCTTATTGGTTTGTCGGAAAGGTTGCTACCTACCTAGCTAGTTGCTGTATATTCAACAATTTGACTAATTTTTAGCAATTTGCTTAATTTCTGTTATTTGAAAAGGCAGAAATATATTTTTATATAACAGCAGTACAGCACTAGATGCAAAGAACAAAATGATTATCGCCGCTGATGAGCTTTGCAAAGTGGATAATTTTTTTTCATTTCATCACGTGGTTGTTTTGTTTATTACAAAGTTGGGTTGCCCTTGTTAGAATAAGAATAGATAAAGACCCGCCCAATAATGGGTATGCTTGGAAACACATGGATCCTAGAGTAGATCACTCGCCCCACTCTATATTTTATTTATTTTTACATAATTAAGGACAACTAATTGTATATACTTTAAAGATTAAGTTCAATTATTATGTAATTGACAAAATGAAAATATTTTAACCAAGACTTGGAAACTAGCAAGAGCCTTCTTCCTAGTTACCAGTACAAATATAGCACGCATGTCCATTCATTCGCTCCATCTCTTTGTCTAGTATTTGCTGAGCGAGTGGGTGATAGGGAACATTTGTTCAAACTCCCCGTAACAAGGATATGGCTTACCCCTACTACTCTCCACCACCACCTTCACCTCCTCTACCATGCGCTCCACCACCACCACCACCACCACCTCCTCCTCCTCCTCTGCCATGTAACCCCGTAAGCTCACCACCACCACCATCCCCCCATCACCACCACCACCATCACCATCCAAAAGCACCACCGAAACATAACCAAGTCTATCCTCCTCCACCACCGTCACCAACACCACCACCGCCTCACCACCACCATGACTATCCGAAGCCACCACCTCAGTCACCTCCTCCCCCATCCCATCATCACCATGTTTACCCTAAGCCGCCACCACCATCACCGTCTCCACCGCCACCACATCACCATGACTATCCAAAAGCTCCACCACCTGAGCACCACCATGACCATCCTAAACCACCATCTCCTTCTCCACCACCACCACACCACCATGATTATCCTAAACCACCATGTTCTTCTCCTCCACCACCACACCACCATGACTACCCTAAACCACCATCTCCTTCTCCTCCGCCACCACACCACCATTACTATCCTAGGCCACCATCTCCTTCTCCTCCACCACCACATCACCATGACTATCCTAAACCTCCAACTTATTCACCACCTCATGCACTACCACCCTCAGTTCCAGCACAGCCCCCAACGAAGCATGTGGCACCACCACCTCACTCACATGTCTATCCACCAAAGCCTTCTTGTGGTGCTCCACCACCTGAACATGTACATCCACCAAAGCCCAGCCAACCTCCAGTACTCCCTCCGAAGCCATGCCCACCAAAAGCATCACCACCAAAGCCGTACCCGCCAAAAGCATCGCCACCAAAACCTTCTTATGGTGCTTCACCACCTGAACATGTACATCCACCAAAGCCTTCTTACGGTGCTGCACCACCTGAACACGTACACCCACCAAAGCCCAGCCAACCTCCAGTACACCCTCCGAAGCCATACCCACCAAAAGCATCACCACCAAAGCCGTACCCGCCAAAAGCATCGCCACCAAAGCCCGGCCAACCTCCAGTACACCCTCCGATGCCATACCCACCAAAGGCATCACCACCAAAGCCATACCCGCCAAAAGCATCGCCACCAAAGCCCAGCCAACCTCCAGTACACCCTCCGAAGCCATACCCACCAAAAGCATCACCACCAAAGCCATACCCGCCAAAAGCATCACCGCCAAAGACTAGTCAGCCTCCTGTAGTACAACCCCCAAAGCCATACCCACCAAAAGCATCTCCACCAAAGCCATACCCTCCCAAATCGTCACCACCAAAAGGTAGTCGCCCACCAAAGGCGGCGCCACCAAAACCACCAAAGGGCGCGACACCACCTGCATTCCCTCCTGGTTATTACATTCCACCTACTTATTACGGCAACCCTCCTCCTCCTAACGCTGTACCACCGTCATTCGAAATCGTTGCACCGCCTCCTGGGAAAAACCACACCACCGTTATCGCCGTGTGCGTTTCCCTGGGTGGTGCATTCTTCCTTGCGTTCCTCTTGGTCGGTCTCTTTTGTTTTGCCAAGAAGAAGAAGAAAGTGATGGTTCCTGCACCTATTCCTTGTGTTGAGGAAGAAGAAGAAATTGTCCAAGTAGCAGCAGTTGGAGGAGGAGGATATGGTGCGGAGCCAACTCCAGTTGCAGTTCCCATAGAGCAACATGGATATGGTGGTGGTGGTGCAGCTGAGATCGGACCTTCTTATGCTCCTCCTAGTCATCGTCCAAGTTGCTAATAAAGCCACGTCATTTTCGGTTGCATTCTTCTAAGTTGGTGTGACTGCATTATCCTTTAGGGTTTGTATAATAAACTTTGAACAAGTTCAAGATTTTAATTTCTTCATTATTTTTTGGATTTTATTCATTTGTGTTGTGTGCCTGTACGTGAAGCATCAAAGAAGAAAAATACAGTGGCCAGCTAATAAAGAGCTCGGGTTGTACTATGAAGGGAAAGCCCAAATGTGTTCGTGATGTAAAGTACTTTTGTGAATTATAATAAGAATGTTCATCAATTATCACGGCGAGTCAGTGACAGACGATAACTGCATGATCTATATATTGCTTTCACAAATGCTACTTTTACTATTTATTTGTACTTTATATTTTAAAAATGTTACTTATATTATTTATTTGTACTATATTTCTAATAGAGATGAAACCTAAATGCGTTTGCGCACTTTACCTCTATCAGAGAGATAATAAAAATAAGTGATAAGTGTAGCACTTATTAATTGTATATGTTATATTTGCTCACAATTAACTTCGCACTATTCATATAAAGCATTACACCTTCAACTACTAGGATGCCATTAGAACATCTCAAGTCAATCAAGCACTTTCACGTGAGAGTAGCACCATCATGTGCAAATAGTGGATTGGCTTCGCATTTCAATTCAGTGTTGTGAATTCAATTTTTTTTTTTTTTTTTTTTTTTTGTAATTTTCTGGATTCAAACTTTAATATATCTTACAATATAGGAATACATTTTGTAATAATCAAGCACTTTTTTGTGTGTTTTACATACCTTTTTCACATAGCACTTCTTAAGTAGTTTAATATATCATCATATATTGACATTCCAATTATAAAAGTTTTGTTTTTAGTATACTTTATATCATTTTTTTTAAAACAAATGTATCGTATCTACAATAAGGGGATGGAAAAGTGGACTAAGTATTACATTGTGGCAGCCCATAATAATGTGGTTCAACTTCGCATTTGATGAGAATCAAACCTACTGATTATATATCATTTTTTTTTTTTAACAAACGATAGTATCTACATTAAGGGGATTGGGAAAGTGGATTTTATTGCATTGAGCAAAACCCGAAGTATAACCGCTTTTTGAGAAAAAATTGAGACTTGGATGTTTCCATTGGAAACCCTTTCAATTAATCGTAAGAACTAAGAAGTGTGCTTGAGCTTTTTTTATATATTTCTCATTTTCCTTTAATAAAAAAACTTTAGTTTAACAATATACTTCTAACGAATACTTCCTAGTTGGCCTATAAGTATAGCATAAAATAAGATTGTGAGTAACCTCATAGAACAAGACTATAAACAATAAATTAATTACTTTGAAGGTATTGTGCTTTATGTAATTTTAGTCAAATGCAAACAAATTTTCTTCGCTCGTACTGATTAATATCAAGACAAGAGATTGACATCATAATTGACGTAGAATTTTTGTGGTAAAATATCCTGCAATTAGGTTAAAGGTCCTTTTCTTTTCTGAAAACAATTGCGTCAAAGGTTTATATACACACACAATGATATACTAGTTTAACTTGCGGAAGAGGAAAATGCCAACACATTGTCCTGATCGGCTAAATCAACCTACTGCCACTTAAACTCAAAGGTTGCAAGCAGGGTATTGAAAATGAGTAAAATATGGAAAAAGAAAAAATAACAAAAAGGATAATGCCTGCACAGATAGATAACGAAATGTCCGTCAGAATCCGGTAAAAAATCATGTATGGAAAGTCTAAGGCTCTTTTTATAATATTGTTTACCATCAATAATCATCAGGGATATAATTTTTCAGGATTTGGTTCCATCCGAATCCAATTGTGGGGATCCTAGAAATTCTCACATCTTAATCATTCATCGTGCATCGTACGGTCAGAAATCATTTGATTTTTTTATTTAAAATCATACACAAATAGTACCTGACGAAAATTGGCCACACTATGTACAATGAACGGTTAGGTTGTAGAGATCCCTAGGATCCTCACAAAGTGGATCCGGAGAGGATCCTCTTTCATTTTTTAATATGTCTAGAACATCAGACGGTACACAATAAATTATTATACAAATTGAGGAAATTTTTTTTTTTTTAAGGGTCAATCTACTTGTATAATGATATACAGCGTATGTATCCATGTTCCACTCACATTGAAAAATCTCTCATCATCGTAAAGGTATAAGATCTTGTAGTTAGGGCTTGGTACTGGGTTTCCACCTTTGTGAACCAAAACTTCAAAAGTTAATATTGGTTAGCCCAACATTGGGTGGGCTCTCATAACTTGACGTTAAAAATGTTTTCTTACATGAATTTATCTGCGATTCAGTGAAGACGCGTACATGGCTCAACTTCAGAGTAATCTTGACACTTCCCATCCCACTCGCTTCAAGTTTCATAAGGCCATTTGTGGTCTCATGCAGGTCCCTCAAGCATGGGTTCAAAGCTTCAGTTCCTTTGTTTTACATCATGTTTCATTTAAGGTCAAGCTATTCCTTTGTTTTACACCAAGATGACACTCTTCCCCCTCGTTCGAATATTTCCTTTACAATTATTCCAGTTCATATCCAAATTTGTGCGCATTTTATGATATATCAAACGCTATATTTACTTGGGTTTTGTTTTTCATTCTTCCTCAAGTCCAGTCACCATTCTCCAGTTCTCTGTCTCTGAGGCTCATAACTAAGTCAACTATTCAAATACTTCGTCAATTCAATTCTAGATTATTTATTTTTTATGGTCCAAATCTAATATCATGGAGCTTTACCAAGCAACCTATGGTTTCTCACTCTGTACTAACTGAGAATACAGGGGTTTGATCAATACATGTAGTTAATGTTAAAAACCGGGAGGTCAACCAAGGACCAGTACGGTCAACTCTTGATAAAATGAACATTTGATAAAATGAAGTACGTGGAGCAACATACATACATGCATTTAATAATTAAATAGCAGAAGCATGCTTGTATGCACTAAAAATAAAACTCAACTTGTGAAATTCAAAGCCTAATAGTTGTTAACCAAAGACTCAACTCAAATTCAACAAAGAAAGTGGAGATTTGTTATACGTTTATAGATCCTCAATGCATAAGCAAAAGATAATCACCCTAGTGAGAGTTTTCAATTCTCTCTTTGATTTGGATTCTATAGCCTTCGTCTTCATCATTTTAGGTCCTTGAATTCTTGGATATGGATGCTTGAATGTATTCTCCAAAGCCACCAAACTAGGAAGTCTCTACGTTTTGACACCAAGAATGATTTTGGAAGAAGATGACTGACATGGGAGGAAGAAGATGCTAGTGTTCTTCCTCCTGTGCGGCCGGCCTCCAAAAGAAAGAGAGAGAGCTTTGTGTTTTCTCTTTCCTTAAAGAAACCCTAATGACCTCAATGCTATTAATCCCATTGTATAGTCACTTCCATTAAGTGAGTTAGTGGGCCTTTGTGTCTTTTGTGATTTAAGTTGTCACACAACTTAACTTAATGGGCTTGATGATTTGAAGCCCATTGGATCTTGAGGCCCAATAATAACTCAAGGTCTAAAACGATTAAACAATTAAACCACTTAATTGTCCTTACTTAACTCCGTTTATTCTTCAATCATTACCTTACACGGGATGCGAGGCATTATGTTCTAGTTAGCGAGGCAATGAGCAATTAGAAATCTTACTAAGCGATTGTGAATTGAAAACATCTTTCAATTCTCCATTTAATGATTATTAATCTTCAGGACTTCCACTAACCACGAGTTACACCTTGCAGTATGTTATGGCTACAAAGGCTAAGCAGAAGAAGTGGAGAACCTTGTTTGGTTGATAATTTATTCATGTATATAATCCAATGTGACTCTCTTGTCTATATGATTATCTTGAATGCGATTTGGAACGTACTTTCTAAATCTTATTCATACTCTAGCCAAGGATTCTAAATCATATCATATAGTATTTCCCTCAAGGTTGAATGTTAAGATCCATTGTTGTACAATCAAATGCCTCCATGATTAGGTAGCTTAACCTCAACGATATCGTAGACACCCTCTCACATCAGAGTGCCTTTAACATAGTAAAAAATTAAAGACCTAACCACAAGACATGAGTATGAGAACTCTTGTTTGATCGCGTTCAGTGGACTCATTCTATATTGAGCACGTACATACTTGTATTGGTGTGTTTCAAACCAATAACTCGAGAACAATCACTCTCTAGAGAAAAGACATAGTATGCATTTACCTCTCCTGATTGTCAATTCCTAGTCGACAAATCCTATGATTAGGAACGTTTACGATATGTGTGTGGAAGAAAGATTTCATGAATCTAACTTATTTAGATTACACTCTCTTAATTACATATTTCTTGGTGTTATTGTTTAGGCGTATAACATTTAATGACACGGTTTTAAACAATAACTTTTGTCCTTAAATTAATCATATGATATTTTTTTTAACATTATTGCTAGCCCATTGTGTTTTAATTAGACCCGACAGTTTTTGACATGACAAGAAAATAACAGGTTTCGGGTCAACACGATAACTAATCGGGTGACCCGTTAAGAACCTGTCAACGAGTATACATGCGGGTAACACGTGGGTAATCTGTTTTGACTCGTTAAGAAATAAATTATTTTGATAATTTTAAAGTTTAATTACTAAAAGATTTATTATAAAATACAATAGCCATATTAATATATACAATATATTCTATATTAAATATATAGTTTTGTATTATTATTCTATATAAGTTATAAAAAAAAAGTTTTAGTCATTATTTATTTATTATGAGAGTTCCTTATTATCATTACTAGGATAAATTTTACTTAACATGTTGTTGTCCAAAATTAAAATAAACTAGTATAGTATTTGTATAGGCAAGAACTAAGAAGACATACATACAAGTATGAAAAATGTGAAAGAATATATAAACATTCGTGATTCATCATTATTCCTCCACGAGTAGATAATGGTTACACTTACACTATCGTTTAGATTTTTAAAATCCTCCAAACCCTCATGAATAATGTTTTTTATTTGAGGGAAAAATTAATAAAATTAATAATAATTATTGTAGAAGTGTAAGTGTACAAAATGTAAAAAAAAAAAAAAAAAAAAAAATATATATATATATATATACAATCACTCATAGTGATAAGCTTTACAACTTTCATGAAAGGGTTAGCTTCGAAAATCAACACTATAATCCATAAACCTTAAATTTATATTTAATTATCAATTGTCATTCGCGCTTTATTCTTCTTATTGAATTTCATTCTTTAAATTTTCTTTTTTGAAAACATGATCAGCTGGCGGATGTAAGAAGATGAACAGTTTAGATATTTGATATCACGTTTCGATATTTACCGTTAACTGAAATATAAGTCGATGTCATATAGTTTGTAGAAACTTTATAAACATCAAGCAATATTTTCACTAACCGTAAAACTTTGAACATAATATCAACGATCCAAACCGTTCATATTCCTGCATCCTCTAATAGATCATGTTTTCAAAAAGAAAATCCGAAAAATTTTGATCTATGATTTATATGATTATAGTGGCGAATTTCGAAGTTAAGCTCTTCACAAAAATTGTAAAGCTTGTCATTACGAGCATTTATATAGTTTTTTTCTATATTTTTTACACTTCTATAATAATTAAAAAACTATTAAAGACTTTACTTAAATAACAGCCGTAAAATAAATGAGAGTAAATATGTACTGTTGGATTCTATTTCACTTATATTATTAGAACTTTTTTGGACGAAAAAATCCCTTCTCTATTCCATTATTTTCCAATTTTACCATTTGATCAAAACAAAAGCCCTAATCTTTTTCTCTCTCCCCACCCCCGTAACCCTCTCTCCCTATCCCGCCATTTGTTTTTCCTAGTCCTTCTCTCTCGCTGTATGTTCAGTTCTTCCGGTAGCCTCTCTCAGTCTCTCTTTTCTCCTCCCTAGTGCAGTGGATGGAATCATCCTTGTCATCTCTGGTCATCTCTGCATCTCTACATCTCTGCATCTCCGCATCTCCAGATTCCACTCCAGGTTCGATTTTGCCTCTTAATTTGGCTATTTACTTGGATGAAAAATATGTAAGACTTTGGCTATTTCCTAAATAAGTTCCGTTACTGCCTTTTCATTTTAAGTTTCATTACTACTTTAATCGATCTCTGCAAGAACAAAGTTTTACTGTACTTATAATTGCCTGATGATTTTGATTTAGATGTAAAAGAAAAATGCGTTTTTATGTTTTGAATGTGACAATATGGTATGTATATACTTATTTGGTATTATGTTTTTCATTTGATTATTTATTGGTTTAAAATATATTTTCCTTAATGGGTAACGAGTCAAGTCATATTACCTGTTAATATTATTGGGTTGATTTCAGGTCAGGTCATTTTACCCATTTATTTTAACGGGTGTTACACGACACGACTCATTAAGATATCGGATATGACACGAAAACGACACGAACACAAAAAACACGACACGAATGCCCAAGGCTAGTTTTAATGCACCGGACCGCAATTATCAATAGATTATACGTGGACTTTACCAACTATCACTGCTAGGAAATGGACCGGGTTCTATAAGTCCCTTTTTTTCAAAGATGAGGGACAAGAACAATCTTAAGTGCATAATTATAAGGGAGCTTTAATGAAAAGGGCTTAGGCTAACAAATATTTAACCAAAAACCATCTCAAAATGTTATTTAACCAAAAGGGCTCAAAGTTTAATAAAAAAACCATCCAAAACTATTGTTCATAGGCCAAATTTAAAAGCCCAATCCACTACAAAACTACAATTCTCTTGACTTTTCACCAACCTCAACTGACAATACGAAACCGCCATAATATCTCCCTGTCTTCCTATCAAATCGAATTCCCCATTTCAAAAACAATCAAATCAAAGTTCATATCGAAGTTGAAATGGAAGCATTCATCGGATCAAAGCTGTCAAAGCAAGTTGAAAGACATTCAATGGTAGAAACCGGTGAAAAAATGGTGCAAAACTTACCAGAACCTCCGTCGGAACAAACCGGCGAAAGAGTGGTACAAAACTTACCGTATCCTCCGTGTGAAAAAAACTAGAGAAAAAGAAGTCCAAAGTTTACCATAACCTCCGTCGGAACAAACCAGAGGAAGAAAAGGCCAAAATTTACCACAAACTCCGTCGGAACAAACCTGAGAAAAAGAAGTGCAAAACGCACCAGAACCACCGTCAAAACAAAGCGGCAAAAAAAAGGTAATAGTCTTATCCCTGTTAAACTCTCATGCAATTCTTACATGTTAAACATTCCTAGGAAATAGTATGATTGTTTTGGACTTTTTTAGAAAACAACAGTTTGCTCCATTGTGCAAAAAGGAACATTGTCTCTGGAAAAAAAAAAAAAAAAAAAAAAACGAAAACATAACTGTTTCTGGAAAACCCAAAACATAACAGTGTTTCTGGAAAAAATAACAGATGCAGTATTTGTTTTGGTTGTTTACAAACAAACACTATACCTAGAAAAAGAAAATAACCAAAATATAACATTGTTTCTGAAAAACAAAAAAATATCTCTGTTTCTGGAAAAATATCACATACAAAGTTTGTTGTTTCCTTTATTTTAGTATTTGTGTACAAACAAACACTGTATCTGGGAAGAAAAGAACAAAAAAAATAACATCATTTATAAAAATAAAGAACTAAAACCTAGCATTGACTCTGAAAACCCCAACCAAAAACAAAAATTGGATCCAGAAACAGTATGATTTTTTGCTACTTTTCCAGACACAATGTCCCATATTATGATTTGGATCCAGAAACAGTGTGATTGTGTGCTACTTTTCTAGAAACAATGTCCCTTATTTTGATTTGAATCCAGAAACAGTATGATTGTTTGCTACTTTTCCAGAAACAATGTCCCTTATTATGATTTGGATCCAGAAACAGTGTGATTGTTTGCTACTTTTCCATAAACAATGTCCCTTATTTTGATTTGAATCCAGAAATAATATGATTGTTTGCCTCTATTCTAGACACAATGTCCCTTATTTTGATTTGAATCCAAAAACAGTTTGATTTGTGGAAATATTTGACCTTTGAATATCTGTTTTCTTCAATCCATATTTTGCTTGTTCTTCTTAAACAATTAATTATAATTCCTTAACTATGTTCATTTTTACAAATACAGGTAACCAATAAAATTAGAATGAAGACTTTTGCAAGAAAAACAACAATAAAGAAGAAGAAAACTCCAGTGGATAAGAAGAAAACTCCAGATTCAACTGAGAAGAAGAGAAGATATCGGCATACATATCTCCAATATCGGCGCAATATGACTGGGTTTTCAGACTCAATGGAAACATACAAGCCAATGCTTGAAGAAAGCAAAGATGTTTGTGAATAGTTGGAAAAGACACCATTTTGGAGTCTTATTAAACTGTACATAGATGACTTTCTTGTTGTCACCAAAAGGAAGAAGAAGTCTGATACGGACTTAATTAAAGTTATAAAATGCTACGACCCCAAAGAGCAAAAGTTCAGATTTGGAGATCGCGATGCAAGAGGGATAACACCTGATGATGTTGCCCTAATCTTTGGACTGAACAATGATGGAGTCGAACTACCAAACACTGACAAATCCTCCAAATTTGGTAAGGAGGATAGATTCATCGAGAAGTACTTTCATAATGCTGAACGACTGAAAAAAAACTACATTCTTCAAGCATAACAAAAATCACTCGTTGACCGAACTCCTAAAGGTGCAAGAGATACAGCTTCAATCATATGTGCATATTTCATCCAGTCGCTATTGTTTGCAAACTCTGACACATACGTTACACGGAGCTTCGTGCAAATTTGTGGGAAGTTGGACAAAATCAACAAATATAATTGGGCCAAGGGTGTAAGAGACCACCTCTTCAAAATGATAGACAAATCACAAACCAAGAAGAAGAAAAAAGGAGATGATTCAACAACCAGCAATTGCACCGTTCTTATTTTGGTAAGAATATAATAATTATAGTTTTAAAAGTATGAAATTTTTGTTATGATTCTCAAACTGTAACTATTCTCACTTTTCTTATTTTGTGCAGTATTGGATATGTCTTAAATCAAACCTTGTTGAGACAATTAAAGGTCGAGAAAACATGGTCCCGACGATAGGAAGATAGGACACAACAATGATACACCAAGCAATCAGAGATGTCAAAGTTGAAGATATTAAGGTAATAACTAATAATCAAAATCATTTTCACATAATGCTTAGATTTTACAATTCTAAAAGCAATTCAACTTTCAGAAAACTATAAATCACCCTAATCTGTGACTATGTGCAGATTGCCAGTGCGATTCTTCCTACTGAAAAAGGAGAGGACTATTCCAAAAATGGCAAAACAAAGACAACGACAAAGAAAAGAAAGAAGGCTAGTCCTTAAAAACAAGACCAAGGTGAAAATTTTGAGGTAATGACTAGCAAGCAGAAACAATAACTTATATCCAGAAACAGTAACTTATAATCCAGAAACAATAATTTATAATCCATAAACAGTGTCTTGCAATCCAGAAACAGTGTCTTACAATCCAGAAACAGTTATTTATAAATTTCAGAAACTGTGACTTATAATCTAGAAACAATTACTTATAATCCAAAAACTGTGACTTATAAGCTGTGTAATTAGAATTCATTTTGAAAATTCATAAACAGTAGCACACTAATAATTTGAATTAATAAATAATACTTGTGTAACTATGTACATATTGTTGATCCTACTACTGAGATAGTAGAGGATTCTTCAAGAAAGGCCAAAGAAAAGACCGTGACAAGGAAAAGAAAGAGGACTGCTATTGCAAAAGATGTGATGGAACCTGATAAAAGAAGTAAAACAGATGAAGCGCCTCAATGCAGCACCATTGATGAAGCCCAACAACAATTTGACAAGTTGTACAATGAAGAATATCTAAAACTCAATCCAGATTATCAAACTCACATCCATGGTACTGACACAACAATAACTGATGAGATGTTCAACCAATTTGAAAAATGTACGGGCATGGAACAAATAAGGTATATGGTGCTTAAACAAATGATGATGCATGCAATTGACAATTTGCAAACAGCTTTTATAGTTTCTAGTCAAACAACCGGAAAACTCAAAAGAGACATTGAAAAGCTTAAAGAAGAAAAAGAGTTGAGCAAGAAGAAAATTAGTGATATATATGCTGAAATCCAGCAGTTACGGTTGAAGAATGCTGAAACTTCAGGAAAAGTGAATCTACTTCTCAATGAAATTGGAATCCTGAAGAATAAGCTACAAGAAAATCAAACAAATTCCAGAAGTTACAATTGATGATCAAATGGAGAGTCGAGAAGAAATCTCTAAAGATCAAATAGAAGATGTTCAAATAGAGGCTGAAACAGAGGATGTAGAAATTGCCAAACAACCATAAGCGATCACTGGAAAAGACCAAGTTCAAGTTCCAATTGATGTTCAAATGGACAATCAATATGTTGAAGTTGCCAACCTAGAAAATACCTCTGCTAACATGGCTACTCCAGAAGGCAAGAACACTAAAGATGGACAAGAAGAAAATGCCGAAGAAAAAAAATGACAAGAACTTTGGTTAAAAATATTTGAACCACGGACGATCGTAAAGCAAACGTTCTTCCTGAGTTTGACTATATCCCTTTCCAGAAAATCCCAAAAAAGAAAGACAAGTACATATATGATGTTAGTGACAGTTAAAGCCCTTTCATCGTTATATCACAGCATGAGCAAAATTTGGAACCAATTATTGAAAGAGAGAAAGAGAAGCGGATACTTGAAGAACAAGAAATTGAAAAGAAGAAGCCAATGATCGAAACTGACAAGAATAAGAAAGTGCTTGACAAAGAAAAGGTGAAGCCAATTGTTGACAAAACAAAGGAGAAACCAAAAGTGATAAAAGCAAGGCCGATTGCAAAAGAAACAAAAAGGAAGCCTGCAAAGAAGACAAATCCAAAGAGCTCAAAGAGTGATAAAGGCAGTTACCTCCCTTCGACAACACACGCTTACAAGTTGCTTGACAATGAGACAATAGAGAAAATCAAGGAATATTACAGACAAGATGAAATGTAAGTTTTCGGTAACATTAACTATGAACTCTTATTTCATAAACAGTATGATTATTTTCTTAAAATCCAGAAATTTTGATATCTACTTTATTTTTTTTACCACTATAAAATCTAGCTTGCAATCCAGAAATAGTTAATTATATCCAGAAACTTTGATATCTACATGCTTTCAAGCACTATAAAATCCAGACACAGTGACTTATAATCCAGAAACCCTGATATCTGCATACTTTCTAGCACTATAAAACCTGAAAAAATGACTATAATCCAGAAATAGTGAACAAAATCCAGAAACAATCCAAAAGCAATTACTTATAATCCAAAAACAATGAACTTATATTTCATAAACAGTATACTTATTTTCTTAAAATTCATAAAGAATGTGCATATTCCATAAACAGTGAACATATATATATATATATATATATATCATTTAATTTTCTTACATAGGGATTATTTTTGTATGCAACCAAAGAAACAGAACATGGCGCATGAGCTTGTTGTTTTGAAGTCAGATTTGACAACATTGTTTATCGATGGTGCAATTGACTCAAATATAATTGATGCGTCATTCTTCATCATGTCAGAAAATAAAACAAGGATAGGACAAGAGCAAAATCTATATCTTCCTTCCTTCATCTTCGTAAGTGTAAACAAGTTTATTTACAACAAATTTCTGTTTGTCAATTTCATAAACAGTAAAAAAAAGGTTATGTTATTGTTTCAGAATGACATGTAGAAAACAAATTCAGAGAGTGACCAGCATCATATTGATCGAACATTGAAGAGACTTTTGGAAGAGAATGTTGACAATGTGGGAAAGGTCTTCATGTTGATAAAGCATTACTACCACTTCACCCTGGTAGTTTGGGATATTAAAAATGGAAAAATGACACACTACAATTCCAAACTACCAATGATAAAAGGCACCACAGACATATATGTTAAGCATGTTGTGCAAGTGGTAAGAAAAAAACCTTAAATCAATTACAAACTATTCTACTATGGTAAGAAAGACAAATCAAATCTCATTATTATTTGTTTCTGTTTTGCATAGGGACAAAATAGAAGCACTGTACAAGGATTTCAAGGCTGATCAAACCCTCAAAATAGAGATTAAAAGATGCTTGACTTGTGCACAGCAAAGAGAAAACTCGTAAGTACAAAAATATAGTTTCATGTCATTATTTTGGTTTTTTTTCATAAACACTGAGCCTATTTTGCTTTGGATCCAGAGACAGTGTGATATGTGCAAACAACTAGACAACATTTTACTGTTATAAATTTATCTCCTTTCCTTATCTATCATACCTCTTTGTTTTGCAAAAAATGTAGATTGGATTGCTGCTTATTTGTCATTCACTTTGCAAACCAAATTCATGAGGGAAAACCAATAGAATCCACTTTTCACAAGGAAGAAGTATTTAAGAAGAGAGCTTCAATTGTAACTATCTTGGTGAATCATTTGCACAACTATCCAAATGGACTGAAAAGGTTGCTCGAAGAGAAAAGGGTTGCTAGGAAATATGATTACATTGATGAACTTTTTGGAGATGATGATGACCATATTTCATTGTAATTACTCAGTCATTACAATTACAAATTATATAGTCTAGTTTATTTTTTGTCAAACGGTTGTAGGGATCTGTTTTTGGAATTTATATTATAAATTCCAAATTGTATATTATATTTCATTTCCTAAACCCCCCAAAAATCAATTTCCTTGTAATATTGGTACATCTATTACAAAAAGAACATAAAAATCATAGAAAACAAGAGTTCACAGTTTCTGGAACATACATTGTTTGTGGAACATATACTGTTTCTCATACTTAGTTCACTTTTTTTGGAAACTATAGCACTAATAATTCACAATATTTCTGGAACAATGGTTCACTGTTTCTAAAAAATATAACACTAACATTAGGCCGCGACTTACATCATTCTAGCATAAGAATGCAAATGTACCATTTTCAGGCTCGCAAAAACTGTTTCTGGAAAATCAGAACCAAAAGATAACACTGTTTCTGGAAAAAATGAACAAGTTACAAAAACTGTTTATGGAAAAAAGAAGGAACATAAAACTGTTTCTCAAAAACCCGAACCAAAACATAACACTGTTTCTGGAAAAAGTGAACAAAAAATAAAACTGTTTATGGAAAAATGAACAAAATCAACACTGTATAATACTGATATTAGGCTGCGACTTAAAATTGTTTATACAAAAACTGAACAAAAATAAAAACTGTTTCTAGAACAAATGTTCAAATTATCATTAACAAACTAAAAAAAAAAAAGAAAAATATAATACTTATATTAGACAACGACTTAAATCATTCTAACATAAGAACCATTTTCTCGCACCCAAAACTTGAAAACCCACACACTTTTCAACTTCCTTGAGCCAAAGTCATCCATATTCATTCTTCGATTTCAGAAAATCGTAAGATTTTCAACTCCGACAAGCAACATCTGGTGATCGACTTCACTTGAATCATGCATATACAAACAGAGGTAAAAAATTCTTACAAACTTTCTCAAATAATTTAAAAATATCATTTCATTGTATACAAAAGTTAGATCTACTTGAATCAAGCGTATACAAAATAACATGCATGAAGTTAATCAGCATTTTTCATCTGCACTATAAAAATCACTTTTACAATGCTAATGAAAAATTGATCCCCCAACATTTTCTTAACCGACATTAAATATTAAGGATCTAGCAAATATATTTTCCATTTGGTTGAAAAAATGTTGAATTGAGAAAAGAAATGTACGAAATCTAGTTAGAGCATGTTTCACTGTGATTATAAACTACAACTTTTGCATTTTTCAGTTGCAGAACCATTGTGTTGTTTAGTATAAAATTATAGTGATTTTAACAGTATTTCATGCATAATGTGTACTCTATTTCAATTATAGGAAAAAAAATAAAAATTTATCCAGTGATATAATGTTTTACAATTACAGATACAATGCTCCATTTTTGTGTTACTTTCAGAAACAATGTGTACTCATATTAATTTATATTTGCTTATGTACAAGTTGCATTCTAATAAAACTATATTAGCAGATGGCTTCACTTAAGATAAATATACAAGTGCCAAACTCAACAAGAACAAGTGTCAAAGTGATATCGAAAACAACGAAAAATACACAAAAGAGGAGAATGATTGGTAAAGTAGAAAGAATATCATACACCAAGAAGGAAACTATACATCTACATATTGAAAACAGTATCGAAAAAGATATCATTGGAGACTCAATGCAAAATACACAGAAAAAAATGCAAAGGCAGTAGAAGAGAAAGACAGAACCTAAAGAAAACAGCAAATGCAAAACAAAGAGGCAAAAGAAAAGCTCTGAAACACTGCAACCAACAACAGCGATAAAGAGGAATAAAAAAGAAAGAGCCAAATCTGTTTCACAATCAAACAAGGGAGAAATTTAAGAAAACATGGTGAATGATGACAAAATTGCAGGACTGCCAGACAAAATTCTTTCATCAGTGGCAAAAGAAAAATAGAAAGAAGAGGAAATTCAAGCTCCGAAACACAACGATGCTCTTAAGAAGAATGATGGGCAATCCAAAAAACAAACATCCAGAAACACAACAACTAAATGCAAAAATATAGTCCTCCCAAGCACTCTATTATTCAGTCTGAATTTAAAAGACTAGAATTCATCACAACCTGATGACTTTCCAGCAACAAATCTGACAAATAGTGGTGTGAACTGGACATAACTTCAAGTGTACAAGATGCTAGAACCAGATGAAAAAAGGAAAATAATTCAATTCTACTCGACAGATGACATGTAAGTACTACAAAAAACTCTTAACTAATGTTTAATTACAAACTCCCATAACTTTATAAGCACTAAATAAATATAACATAACTAAACCTTATGCAATTTCTTGCAACGATCAATAATAGACTGCTGAAACTACAGATTTCAACTATTCAAGAATAATGGTATTTAAAGAAGACCTGCATAGTTTGATGTCAAATGAACCTATATCAACTCAGATTGTTGACTCTTTCTGCTACCTCAAAGGAGAAAAAGAAAACATAAAAACAAAAAAAAAACAAAAACAAAAGAACTTCTACGTCTCTACAACAATCTTTGTAAGTATATAACTAGTTTTGCCTTGTATGAACTTTTTGTTAACTGCATGTTTAATAAAGCTAAAAAAACAAAACAACTAATTTCTATGAATATTTGTATACACACATGTAAAATAACAAAAAGTTTGTGCCCTGTTATATTTTGTATCAATAAACAATGTGGTTGTTTAGTACTTTTGAAGAAACAGTGTTGCCTATTATGATTTTGATCCATAAACAGTGTGCCAATTTTGCTCTGAATCCATAAACAGTGTAGTTTCTAGTTGGCTATTTTCCAGAAATAGTATGCCATATTATGATTTGGATGCAGAAACACTGTGATATGATTTTACATGATTTTTATTCCAACAGCACAACATCAATAAACAAAACATTCAAGAAAGTGTCCAAAACAAGGAAAGGCTCACAACCAATTGATGGACCAATATGGAAAAGTGTCAAAGATTTTCTTCCGATTGTTTCATTACAACCATTTCTCCTTGGTAGTTTTGGACACAAAAACTACATAAATGACTCATTACAATTCAGCTCACCAAAACTCAAAAGATGAAGATCTGGAATGTGATTGCTAATGGGAAAATGCAGCAGTAGTGGTAAGCAAAAAAACCAAAATCACAAATCTCTCTCATATGTATTGCAAATAAGTATCTTATTATTCTATAATAACTTTATGCAGGGGAACTTTGTTCAGTATTGGCTTGAGAAGGCAAGGGAATCAACAAGCCATTCAAACTTAGGGATTTAAATCAAGAAACAATGAAGAAAATCAATTCCATAAAAAGTGACTTTGAATTTCAAGTCAAGGAGGACAAAATCTGTGCACAACAGAAACCAACAACGTACGTGAAAAAAATTAAACTAGTTTTACTTCTATATATAGTTTCTGTTTTGTGCATACAGAAACCAACAATGTGCTTTTTGAAATACTTATCTCTCACATACTTTGTTTGCCTTCAATACTCATGTTTATAACAACTTAAATTTGCTTGTAAATCAGATTGGATTACGGCTTATACATGGTTAGCTTCATTGACCAACTCTCAAAGAACCAAAAAATTCAAGAACATAACCAAGATTATCAAGTTTTAAAAGCACGGAAAGATATCCTCGTGGATTTGATGAATCATGAGTACAGCTGGACAAAAGAACAAGAAGCTTTCGTAGCAATCTCACAGAAATTGACAAGCATTGGGCATTAGAATATTTTTGTCAACTGAATGTACTTCTTAAGCTTCACGATTTCCTTTTTACTATGGTTTAACAAATATTTTTGTCAAACATGTTTGATGCTACTCAATATATATTATCTCTAGAAACATTTTCTTCCCATATATAAAACTAACAATGTCTTTGGAAAACACTATTTTTGGAAAATAATATATGTAAAACTAACATTATGATTTCAAAACAGAAACAGTTTCTTCCCTTATGTAAAACTAACATTGTCTCTGGAAAATCAACCAAAACATAACACTGTTTTTGACAAAAATAACCAAAAACATAATATTGTTTCTGGAATAAAACTGTTTCTGGAATACCTAAAACATAACAATGTTTCTGGAAAAAACAAAACATAAAATTTTCTCTGAAAAACTAAACAAAACACAACATTTTCTTTGAAAAACTAACACTGGACCAGAAAAAAATGTGATTATTCGGTTCAAGAAACAGTATGCAACGTTGTGTAAAGACCAACTATGTTGCTGGAAAAATAGAACCAAGACATTAAACTGTGTTGATGCACAAAATCAGTGAGGACTTTGGTACAACAGAAAGTGTTAATTTTGTGACCTTTGCTAGATTGCTCCGGTCACTAGTGTGGATAAGTATGTAAATGGATAGGGACAGGGAAGCAAACACAAGATGTACGTGGTTCACCTAGATTGGCTACGTCCACGGAGTAGAGGAGTTCTCATTAATTGTGAAGGGTTTACACAAGTACATAGGTTCAAACTCTCATTTAGTGAGTACTAGTGAATGATTTAGTACAAATGACATTAGGAAATATTGTGAGAGAATGATCTCTATTTATAGAAGAGAGTTTCTAGTTTCATTCTGACATTGACACGTGTCGTGTTATGATTGACTTCTGATGTTGACACGCATCGCGCTATGATTGGCTTATGATGTCGACACGTGTCGCGCTGTGATTGGCCTCCTAGTTTGAGGGAAACTCTTCTGGGACCTTGACGATATAACGTTAATCAGTGCTCAGTAGTTTCGGGATTGGTCAAGTATGATACAAACAAAATGTATTTGGAAAAAAGAATCAAAACATAACAGTGTGTCTAAAAATAGAGCAAAAAAACAACACTAGATCCAACAAACTCTATGATTGTTTGGTAACTTTGCAGAAAATAGTGGCACATATTACAATTTGATTCCACAAATAGTTTGATATGTATAAAACCAATACTGTTTTTGGAAAAGAAACTAGAAGCGAACACTATATCTGAAAAATTAAACAACAAACTAACACTAAAGGAACTACATTCGTATAAACCAAAACATATATAATTTGAAACATCAATTGAAAACAAATAAGCAATCTCCAAAGAATAAAATCGGTTACATATCACAGATAGCACCCATCTATAGAAAAAAGAAACAAAAAGAAAAAAGAAATCAACCTTCTTGGATAACAACTTTGCATGAAATCTTGTTATGTTCCGAACCTCCACATCTGCTACAAGTCACAATCTTCTTTGTCCAACTAATTTCACCAGAAAATTTAATCCTAATCTTCTTTGGCCTTCCAGACGGAACCTTAGTAATAGGAGGCCTCACACCATTCGTAAAATTATTAACATTGGGCTTATCTAAATCTGAAACTGGATTCATAACAAACTGATATGTTTCCAGATAAAAAGATGCATTCCAATAGTCTTTAACATACTTAAATACATCACGATTATCATGCAGCAACACCTGCAATGCATGAGAACATGGGAAACAATTGTGCTGCCATTGAACACATGAGCATGTCTTATCATCCAAACAAACAACAAAATGATTCCACTTCGTCCTAACTTCAAAAAACATTCATGTCAGAATGACTAATCCTTCAATGCATGCCCTTTTTCAACAACATCTTCAACTCATTTTTTTTCTTTGGACCCAAAATTGTATGAATATTCTGACCAAATAATTTCTTCTCAGTCATGCTAACCATCAGCCGAACTCTAATGTCTGCAAGAAGATCCATAAGTAGCATACAACGGCTATTCGACAACATGGCATTAAAAGACTATGAAAGTGCATTACTCATTGATCCCCATCTCTTACCAGGAAAGTGAGCAACAACATAGTTCTCTTTAGGCAAATCAGCTAAAAAATTCTTCACATGCCCTATCCCGTTATCCATAAATTCAGCAATGCAATCATCAAAATCTAATGCAGTGCATGCATAAGCACAGTTTGCTAAAAGATTCATCATCTTCTTCTTTAGTCCCTCACCAGTACCCTTTGGAAATAAACTACTAACATTCAACAAGACAGTATGAATGTGGAGATTCAGGGAAAATTCAGGAATGCACCCTAAAATTCTGTCATGTCTATTCGACATAAATGTGATCATCCTCTCTTGAAGCCTTAATATATGAGATAATATTGACAAAAACCATCTCCAATTTTTTATTGTTTCTTAATCAACAATAGCATAAGCAACCTCGAAAATCTCTGCAAAAACAGAAAAGAAATAAAATACCATTAGGTGTAATAAAACTGTTTCTGGAAAACCCGAACCAGAAGATAACACTGTTTCTGGAAAAGGTGAACAAAAACTAAAACTGTTTATGAAAAAAAAACACTGTATCTGGAAAAACTGAACCAAAAGCTAACACTGTATCTTCATAACGATAATAAATCTTCTGCAACTCATATACAAAAATGAACAAATAACATCAAATTATAAAATCAGACTATTAACTCACCATCATTGCCATTTTTTGCACAACATGTATTTGCTCTTGATGAATGTGCCATCAATGAATAACATTGAATCCTTTGATCCAAGCATCATAAGCGATGAACAATTGAAGAAACCTGTTGGACTCTGGTACAACTTCAAGCTCAAACACAGATCCAGGATTACCTGCAAGGTTAGATTCTATATACCAAGGCAACAACTTGTAAGAATCAACAACGTTGCCGTTTAGCTCAGAAACAGCCTTCTCTTTACCGAAGTATGCAGTAGAATAAGGTTATATTCTATATACCAAGGCAACAACTTGTAAGAATCAACAACGTCCCCGTTCAGCTCAGAAACAACCTTCTCTTTACCGAAGTATGCAGTAGAATAATCAATGTCTAGTCCGTAAAACTGTTTTAGGTTTGAAATGATTTCCTTCGATTTGATAAGTGGATTTGACTGAACCTTGTCCTTAATTATAGAAGCAACAAACTTCTGACCAACAACTTTGTTTTTCTTCTTTCAGATCATTCCTTTACATGTATGCACATTGTGCAATTTCTGAATAACAAAAAAATCATTAATCGAACACTTTGATGCATATACACGCCAAAGACAACCGTTGTATTCTTTCCTGGAATACTCAATGCTAATCCGACTCTTATCATTCTTCAAATATTTCAACTCAAACCCACACTCAACAAAGAACTTCTTCAACTTATCACGAAAATCAACACAACCTCCATTAAAAACTTGACCCATGAATTCAATATAGTTTTCCCATTCAGAAGTCATGTAGCTATGAATACCATGAGAACCATACCATACTTCCCTAAATGATAATTTTCACTAACAAGCGCTATAGAATCTGATGTATGGCATGAAGAAGATACACTATTTGTAGGTAACTCAACTAGATCACTTGCGCATTTATCAAAAACCAATATTTCTACCAAAGATTTTCCAACAACACCAAGAACTAACAACATGTTCTTAACATCGGCATCACAATCCAATATACAAGTAGAACCTTCACTCAAAGAATATCTCAACTCAAAACAACCCAGTCTCAAACCTTTAAACCTAGTGCAAAGATCAACAAAAATCTGATTGAATGTACACGTTGATGAAATAGAACTAATCACGGATAAACCACCATAAATAAACTGAGCTAGTTTACTATTCTCCATAACTATATAGCACAAAATAAAAGAAAACAAAACAAAACAAAACAAAAATCAATACACAAATATTAAATGAACATATATAACATTAACACTGTATCTGAAAAATGAACAACAAAATAACATTGTTTCGGGAACAACTGAACAAAAACTAAAATTGTTTATGGAAAATCCGAACCAAAAGATAGCACTATTTATGGAACAACTGAACAAAAACTATAACTGTTTATGGAAAAAAGAACCAAAACATAAAATTGTTTCTGGAAAATTGGAACCAAAATTAACACTATGTCTGGAACAACTGAACAAAAACTAAAACTGTTTATGGAAAAAGAACCAACTGAACAAACCTAAAACTATTTACAAAAAAAGAACGAAAACATAAAACTGTTTCTGGAAACCTGAACCAAAAGATAACAATGCTTCTGGAAAAAATGAAAAAAAACAAAAACTGTTTATGGAAAAACGAACAAAAAAAAACACTGTATCTGGAAAAACTAAACCAAAAGCTAACGTTGTATCTTCAAAACAAGAAAAAACCTTCTGCAACTCATATACAATTATCAACAAAATAAATACGAAATTGAATAACATGCAGTTCTCAAATTTATTTTCTGGAGAAACATACGATGAACTTCACTAACGAAGAAAAATTGAAAAACAGTACCACAAATACATTATGAATAATGACTCACGTTTCAAAAAAACAATACAAAACAATAAACTAAATAGCATCAGGATCTATGTTTCTGTTTCAAATAAAAATAAGAAGATATGCAAAACAACAATGAACTCCATTAAAGACGAAAGTCTGGAAAAAAATTACCTCGAATACAGTACAAATAATGACGGACGATATGAAAAGCAACGCTCACATTCAATTTGATCAGCACTTCAAATGTTGAAACGACTATCACGTTCAAATTGATAAGAACTCGAAATTTTGGTTCTCAAATCCTTCAACCAACCCCGGCAAAAAAGAGCTTAACAAGAAAATTGAACTGAAGAAATAATAAAACAACTCAACCTAAGGGTAAAATCGACAAATCATAATTTCTTACAGTTGGGCCACTTTTAGTTGGACTGCTTTAATATAGGCCTTGTACTAATTATTAAACAAAACTTATAACATGGTTTTTTATTAAAACTGAAACTTTTCAAGCCTTTTTCATTAGTTTTCCTTAATTATAATTCCTTTTATTGGTAGTAAGATGGAATCATTATATCATTCAATTGAAAAGTTCTAGCTTGTAATATAAAATGGGGGAACGATATATATACTTACACGAGTAATGCTGGGTAGATTAACTTTTTAGGTTAAATTTGTAAATCATATGATGTGTCATCAATAAGAAATAAACACGTTAGTCAACATTTAAGTAATAATCCAATCATCAACAACCATGTCATATGATTAAATTTGATTAAAAAATTTGATCTCTCTAGCATTAACCTATTCATACATATCCCTTACACTTCTCCATGTTCTTGTTCCATTGATTCTTTTTTTATTTATTTATAAACTTTATAATCTTAGCATGGTCCACCACTAACATCACCTGTAATGTCTCCACTTAACCATCTATTGGTAGATGTTGGGTTTTATCTCAAAAAGTCTCGGTTTATTAGGGGTGAAAACTCCCGTATATTGTATGACCAATGCTAGATCCTATTCTCCAATATTTTTATACATGTTCTAAGCAAAATTAGAGATATAGAGAGCGAAAATCACTTTCCAACCAAAACACTTCTATACGTATCATTTAATGGAGTAGATAGCACAGTGTGGAACTTGCCACTGAGGCATAACGCCTAATTTGCTAGCAAGGGAAGCTTTTCAATGTATGGAAGTGTGTTCAAAGATATAGCTAGACGAGACTGTTGGATATTTGACTCTAATTCAACGCTTAATAGGTCATTATAGTTAATAAGAATTGTTATAGAATGTAAGTAGGATTAGGGTTCAGTTAAAAGCTATAACTTGGACTCCAAGCAAAGTAAGAATTCTGATTATAATTGGAAAATAAGGGCTCCTAATACGATCCTATTTAGCACATTTGAGAGCTTCTAATCATTATTTCAATCTAACTGTTTACGAAAACTATGACTACCTCAATATATTCATGGCTAGTCAATGCAGGGAGTTCAAGTTTGAGTTACATGAGAGTTTGGGTCGCCTGAGGAGCCATTAGCCAATCCTGTTGCAGAGATGGATAGAGACCAGGGCAATGGGAGCTTTTGTACGAACAGTTTCAGTCCACGACTTTTGATATTTTTTATTTGGTTCATGTGTAACATTCCTTCAATTGTTTTATGATTTCACTAAAGATGCTTTTGTATAGCACTCTGGATGTACATTCAACATTTATCAATTAGTAAAATATTATTTCTTAACAATTGTCTATTATATTTTGATATGCATATGTAAGGGAAAAGTTGGTCTGGCAAAGTACACTCGACAATATAAAGGGAAAAGTTGAAGACCAAATTGTAGCGTTTGTCAAATGTTGACCCTTACTGGCAAGATTTACTCATTTCTACGCTTGGATATCAACCCAAATATTAAAACTTGTTTAGGTGAGGACTAGTCAAAAGCTGCCATTTATGTTAGTATTACTGACAATGTTTAGATTGTAAATGTAAATGATTCTAGTATATAGTCATTTACATTTTTGTAATTTACGTCCTTAATGTTGTGTTAACATCATGTCGGAACACAATTATATCGGTTACAAGTAAACTACAAAAAATTTAAGAATAAAACTTTGTGTCATCTCAATTGCTCACACTTCTAATAAATAAAGTAAATAGTACCAGAATTGACATTTTAATGTAAAAATATGATTTTTCGTTGAAGTGAACAGTACCGAGAGCCTTTCGTTAAAATTTCCACAACAAATAAAGGCTGCAAACCAATCTTTATTTCCCAAGAAGTTAGAAACGTCCACATGTCCATGATCCCAAATTAATTAATCAAATACGAAGTCTCTTTCCAACTTTGATAGTTACACACATTGACACAAATGAAAACCAATTTTCAATAAAAGAAAGTTATTTTTACTAGATCTGACAATCTCTTACATGATTCATTAACACAACACGAAAATAACGGATTTCGGATCGACACAATAACTATTTATATTGTTATCGAGTCACACCATAAGAGCAGCGACAGAGCCATATAGAGGGTAGTAAAGGCCCGGCCCTATCCTGCAATTCCATTTTATTTGTATTATCTGACAACATTTACTATAATGATCATGTGGCTCATTGGTTATTGGGGTTTACAATTACCATTGGTCTTGGGGTCGAGACTTGCTGAGTGTACCGAGTACCAACATCTTAAAAACCTTAAATTTGCCCCTTTTTTTAACCATATAAGAGCAGCTCCAGCATGTGCTAGAGCCCGAGGGACAAGCCCGCGAACAATGGCAGAGAGCCCAAGCAAGCAAGCCTAGCATGTGCTGGTGAGGGAGCCCGAGTAGGCCCGAGTGAGAGGCCCGACGTGAGTTGCCAGCCCGAGACCCCGAAGGCAACGTGACGTAAGGCTGACGTCACCCACTTTTTTATTATCGGAAAATGGCCTGCAAGGGCTGGGTTTCTTCGCCGGATTCTGAAAATGAGGAAAAACAGTATGCATGGATGTCAAACCTTAGTAATTTCCAACTAATTTTCACATGCAAAGAGGCATTTAAGTACCTGGAATGGATTCAAATTGAGCAAGAGCTCCAGAACCCACAAACTTGCCAAAGTTTGCTCTGAGGAGGTGACAAAAAACTAGGCAAGGTTTAAGAGAAATTGCAGGGGTTAAACCTCTGGTTTTGAATTGGAAAAACACCACAAATCTTGCCCCAAGCAACATTAAGACATAATGAAACAAGATTTTCATAAAGAACCTCACTTGGGTTCGAGTTTCAGATCTTGAAGCTCTCGGCTTCAATGGTGGTTTATATCGTGATGGTCCGATGACGCATGCAACGGTATAGCTAGGATCCTTTAGTCCCAGAGATTAAGGTTTCATGGTATTGGTGTTTGATTTGTTTAATTTTCGAAGAGGAAAGTGGGTGAGAGCTCTCGGAGCTCTAGAGAGAGTGAGAGTGTCGAGAGCTGAGAGAGAGAGAGAGAGAGAGAGGAACTTTAGAAAAATGGAGAGAAGTGAGAAAGATGGGTGGAAAGAGAGGGAGTGACATGAGGGAGTGGAGAGTACACGGGAAATTCCAAGCAAATTGCAAAAAACACTATTATTTTATTTACATATTGTCAGGGCTATTCAAGTGTAGGGGTGAAGATGCAAAAAACAATTACTGTTTATTAAGGGCAATTACTGTTCACAAGGTGGATTAAATAGTGGATAGCCCTGGGAGAACTTTCCCACGATATGGAATTGCTCTAAGAACCAACCCCCTTTTTTAACCGTATAAGAACCAACCCCCATTTTGTTAGTGTTATAATTTGCCTTCTGTGTTACCATATGCAAACCAAGCAACTTTTTTTTTTTTAATATTAACCTTATGTTTTACCATGTAAAAATCATACCCTTTTTCTTTGTCAGTTGATATAAAAGAAGACCTATAAAGTCTAGAACATGATATAATTTTAAGACTTAATTAAAAAAATATTTGTTCGAATCTAACGTATTAATCTTTTATTAATCAAAACTCATAAACAAGTTTTATTCTTATAATATACCTTTAATTTTTCTTCCATTCAATAAGATTTCAATTATTTTGTTTAGCTTCTTTTGTATGGCTTAAAGGCCCCTTCTAGTCTGGATTTCTAGCTCCGTCACTAGATAAGAACCCGTTAATAACAGGTCCTTAACAGGTTTACAGGTTTACACGAGGGTGACATGTGGGTAACCCATTTCGACACGTTAAGAAAAATGTTATTTTGATAATTTTAATTTTTTAAACTACCAAAAAAACTTACTATAAAATATAATAGCCATAGTGTATAAGCATATATGGTATATATTGTATTATTATTCTATATAATGTTTTTTTTAAATTAAGTTTTATTTATTTATTTATTTTTATAGTATACTGTAGGCAAAGAGTGAGAGTAAAAAAAATTATAAAACACATTAAAATTAAATATATCAAGTAATTTAAAAATACCAAACACATTAAAAAATTATAATAATTAATTTATAAGTGCAAAAAAATGTAAAAAAAAATAGGTAGACACTCATGATCGCATCCTTTATGCTTTGAGGATGGGTATACAAACCCTCATGAATATTACTTAAGGGGAGTTCAAAATAAATAAAATTCGTAATCATTAATGTACAAGTCTGAAAAATGTGAAAGCATATATAAACGCTCGTCATTGCATCCTTAACCTTGAAGCACAACTCCCTTCATTTTGCATCTCCTTGAAAATTTGGTATTTTGTAGTATTGTACTAATGTTTTTTTCATTACGCTCTTATTTTGGGGTATGTCATACTTGAAAGACAAATGTTCTTTTTTATGTTTTGAAATAATAATTATGTGACAATATGGTATGCATATACTAATTTAGTATTATGTTTTTCATTTATTTAGGGGTCAAATTATGTTTTTCATTTTCATTGATTTAAAATATATTTTCTTTAACAGATAACATGTCTAGTCATATTACCTAATAATATTAATGGGTCGATTTGGGGTCGGGTCATATTACCCGTTTACTTTAACGGATGTTACACGACACGACTTGTTAAGATATCGGGTATATCACGAAAACAACACAAACACGAAAAACATGACAAGAATGCTAGGTTTTCTAATTTTTACCGTATTTTCCATACAATATTTTTACAACATCTTTAATATAAATGGAACCTACATGTGTTGGTAGGTTCTACTTTGATTAGAAATGTGATACAAATGTGGTATAAAAAATTTATTAAGTATAGCCTTACTCATTTTCAATAGGACAAATTCAAGATGTTTATGTATATGCCATTGACTATGAGTGTTACTAAACCCATCCCATTGTCCTATTTTCTCATCCCCTTATAATTTCACCCATCATAAAAAGCTAAAAATACTTAATACTCTTTCTCCACCTAGTTCTATTCTTGAAATATCCTAGATACAATTAACATCATCCGACTCAACTCGACAACAACCTCCTTCCCACTAGAAACAATTTTTTCTCTCTGGAAATTTGGAGGGGAAGGCCTTGACGTGGCCCATTTTGACTAGAAGGACGAGGATAAGCGACATCCACGGTTGAAGTTGAGTTTTAGTATTTGTGAGTTTGATTGAGATGGAGGAAGGAAAAGATTAGGTTGAAGTGTCAAGCCAGTGGAGGGTGGCTGCCGTCAAATTGGATGGGGTGGTTGCTGGGCTTTCCGTTTTTCTTCTAAATTTTCAATTTTTCACTTTTTTTTTTCTTTCAATTGTACCAAAGCAGTAGCTAACAACAAAATGAAATTCAAAGAAATTGGATCCTTTTGAGTTTTGCAAAAACAAAAAGAAGAAACTGAGTTAGAATTATGGATAAGAAGATTTGTGGGATGCGAGTTCTAGAGAGTGGAGCTGGACAGCTAGAGGTCTGAAAGTGGGAGGGAGATAAAAGGGTTCTAGATTATTTAGGTATTTACGTCATTTGACATAGGGGGTAAACATGTCATCAAAAATAAATTAAAAAAGGGGTGGGGAAATAGGATTGGGGGGTGGCCTTAACAGCTCTCTTGACTATTCACTATTCTCATCGACTTGATAGGCACCTACTCTACCCTTGATATAAACATTGATCGACTCCCTTCCTTTTGTCACACTCTTTCCGTTGCTCCATTATTTCACTCCCACACAGCCGGATCATTTCCTGCCCTTTACTGGCTACAACACTAACGTCACTGAGAAAAACATATTCATTAATACCGAGCCAGTCCTGAAATTTCCGCGTTTCAGCGTTTCGGCGTTTGTGTGAGGGCCTGACGTAGATGTAAATGGAAACCGATCATATTGAAAAGCGTAACGCTGTCATGAAAACGCTCCTCCTCGTTATAAGCTGCACACTTTTATCCATAGGCACATGCGGAGGTCCATTGGTAATGCGCCTTTACTTCATCCATGGAGGCAAACGTGTCTGGCTTTCGAGCTGGCTCCAAACCGGCGGCTGGCCAATCATCTTCATCCCCATAGCCATCGGTTATTACCACCGCCGCAAGACTGAAGGCCCATCAACCAAACTCTTCTTCATGAAACTCCCACTCTTTATGGCCTCCGCTGTCATCGGCGTCCTCACCGGCCTAGACAGACTACCTTTACGCCTACGGCGTGGCCCGACTTCCTGTCTCCACGTCAGCCCTAATCATCGCTGGCCAGCTAGCCTTCACTGCCCTTTTTGCCTTTATTCTTGTAAAGCAGAAGTTCACCTCATTCTCCATAAACGCCGTCGTGTTGTTGACTATGGGTGCGGCTGTTTTGGGGTTGAACACCAGCTCTGATCGGCCAGAGGGGGAAACGAATAAGGAGTATATTGCCGAATTTTTTATGACGGTGGCGGCGGCTGCTTTGTATGGATTTGTGTTGCCGTTGATAAAGTTGACATACAAGAAGGCCAAGCAGACCATTACATATGCTTTGGTTCTGGAGATTCAATCGGTTATGTGTTTGTTTGCTACTCTTTTCTGCACTGTGGGAATGCTTATCAACAACGACTTCAAGGTTAGTTGTTTTGGCCTCTCCTTAGTTATCGTCATCCAATCAATTATAGTTATATGAGATTCTACTTCAATTAATTGTTAATGTGTTTTCATGCTTGTAATAATGTTAATTTAACGTGATGATCTGAACCGTTTATTTTTTAAGTCATATTTTAAATATTATTTTTATAAAAAAATTAGCTAAATCTGAACCAATTTAGTCTTATAGCCTGTAATTCAATAATAAACAAACTACGTTCTTCACTTTAATTAACAACAAAATCATGAAAATGTTAATCGAAAAATGATTCTTAATTTGGATGATTTTTTTATTTTTTTTTTTTGCAAAACTCATCTTTATAGAATGTCCTACGAAAGAGACATAAAAAGGTAGCTACACATGATAATCAGTAAATATCATTAAAATAACAACACTCATTTGCCAATGTGAGAAGCGAAATGATCTATCCTCGTATAGCCAAAGATCAAATGGTATACCTACATGTATGTTTTTTACTTAATTTAGTAAGTGGAACAAGTTCTACAAATTTATAAAGTGACCTTTAGAATTGTGAGGAGTATATCCTCAGTCTTCACAAAAGAACTAGAGAGCCATAATGTTATAGTGGAGAAATATGCTAGCTAGATAAACTAAAACTCGATTACTTCATGCTTTGAATCAATCTAAAGTTATTATACCAACTACCAACTAATGAGAGTTACTTTATTCTACCTTTTTTGTTCATATATATGTATTGATGTCGCACAAGATACCATATATTTTCAACAAACTGTATCAGTACTATACCTACGTCTATAGGTTTGTTCTTCATCCTTTCTAAAGTTCCAAGATCCCGAATTGAAATGGTAGTAATATTATTGACAACCCGTCCTTTCTAGTAGTATTGCTGCTATCTTTTTGCTATTTTTTTAGTTGCTGGAACTACGTGGTAAAGAGCATAGAGGTTCGAGTCATCTTCAAGGCATATTATTGAATATTAAACATGCTCACTAACTTGTAATAAGTTCGGCTTTGTTATTTTTAGTTATTTCATCATTGTTTATAAAAGATTTTTGTTGGACATGGGATCTTACTTACGTTTTGTACATTTTAATCTCATGATGTGTTTCAAAAATAAATTAATAAAGGAATAATAAGCGTAGTTCTGAGTCATTTAAAATTTTAACCATTGTATGTTCTCCCCTTTGGTAGATTAATTTTTGTTTGATAAGCTGGTAGAATAGTATGCTCCTTACTATGCATTTAAGTTAGAAATCAGAACTACTCCTAGTGATTTTTTTTATTTTTTTATTTTTTTTGGTACTCCTAGTGATTTTGCTAGATGATTTAGTGTGGAAAATTATTGGTATATAAAAAGGATATTCTTTGGTAAATAGTCAAATTTATTTACAACTTTTTCAGCTTATTCCAAGAGAAGCAAGAAAATTCGATCTTGGGGAAACCAGATATTATATGGTGCTGGTATTGAGTGCTATAGTTTGGCAAGCTTTCTTTCTGGGAGCTATAGGAATCATCTTCTGCGCCCCATCTTTGCTTTCTGGAATTGTGATAGCTGTTTTACTCCCCATAACTGAGATCCTAGCAGTTATTTTTTACCATGAAAAATTCCAACCAGAAAAGGGAGTTTCTCTTGCACTCTCTGTGTGGGGATTTGTCTCTTACTTCTATGGTGAGATAAAACAAAGGGATACTTTGGATGCGGTCCTTAATCCTTAACATTTTTTGACTAAAACTTTAATGATATTCAAAGTTTGATTAAAGTCCCTTGACTTTGTACACCTCATTATATTACAATTAATATTTATATTTTTATAGTTTTGACATTAATTGTTTGATATTTTATGAGATCTATAATCCTATAAATTTAAAATCCCTCATTATAATACTATTAGAAATGGTTACAATAAAAAAATTCAAACATTTTGATTGAATAAATGGATAAAAATAATGTAAAAATAAGAAATAATAAATGGCAAAAGAATGTATCCATAGTGTTAAAAAAATTGGTACATTTTACAAAAAAATTGGTACATTCACATATAACAAAGTGGTACATTAATAAAGAAGAATGGGTACATTGTAAATAAATTAGGGTACATATAAAAGATAAAAAATTATGAGAACAAATGAATTTTTAAAAAATATAGGCGCTAAAAGAAATTAATACATGGGTACAAAATAAAACTAAAAAGAAAATACTACAAATTTAAAAAAATGTTGCAAATTAAAAGTGGGTACAAACTAAAAATATAAATATATGATACAAAGTTTAGGCATAAAACATAAATATATCATATGTAATTTTTCTATTATTGATTAAATATACAATGTGACGTAACGGTATACATATGAGTACAAACACAAATAAAATTTAAAAAAATATGGGCACAAAAAGAAACTAATATATGGGTACAAATTAAAAATGAAAAAAAAATTGGAACAAATTAAAAATAGGTACAAATTAAAAATAAAAATATATGATAAAAAATTTAGCCATAAATATAAATATAAATATACTAATCGTAACACTTTTAACACCAAAGGAATATATTTAAAAATAAAAATATTTTATTATTCAAATAATTAATGATATTATTAATACCCAAGGACCTTGATCAAAAATTGAAAATGAATAGGATTTTAATTAATGGAGTATAAAAAAGAAGGATGTGAACCTAATTTATCCTAAAACAAAACAAGCAAAAGGAAAAGGAAAAGGAAAAGGAAACGGAAATGGAAACGGAAATTGCGGAGAAAAAGAAAGACACACCAGAAACATCACAAGTTCCTCTGCTGGAACTCTAGCTAGTCAGTAGTCACCAACCCTAGTTGGACGGCAACACCAATACTATCATTTTTGTTGTGACATAAATTCTAGCACATGTGTGATTGTACAAATCATTAGTAAATTGTATTTAGGATACTAGAAGATCCTATCCCTTGATAATTGTAGTATTTGCAAGGCAAAAAATCCTCATTGATTTACTATAAATAAAGGCACAATGCATAGGAATAATACACATAACTCCTCAAGTCTTTCTTCATCTCTCTTTGACGCACCCCTTCAATAAAATAGGCCACAACATGTTATCATCACGCTCATGTTGCTGCGCTAAGGAACTGAAAGTTTTTCTGCTACAAACCCATTCACAAGATTCATCATCGGAATCCCAAGCCTTCTAAAACACGGTCTAAATTGTTGATATTTTTAATTGCATGCAACTTTCACCATTGAACATGAATCCTAATTTTTTATTATCGAATTATATATTGTAAATAATTTTCGATTATCAAATTATATATTGTGAAGTCTAAATTGTTGTTTGGCATTCCTTGTCAAATCTTGTAAGTTGTACCAGACAGCTCTAGATAGTTTTAGGGTTAAAATGCTTACTTTTGGGATCTTGCTGTTGGAAATATTCTCTCAAGAGCTTAACTTCTCACATCAAAGGTTTGTTCATTCATATGCATTTCATGCCATTATTTCCGGTTCATTCTGTCTAGTCAAAACTTCTCACTGCTTTCATGCGAGCTCGGCACACACTTTAAGACAACCCACATGGGTCATCTGATAGCTTCTTCCCAAAAATGGATTTTCAATCCTAGATCTTTCCAGATTGCTTTTGCATATAACATGTGACTTTTTTGGTCCCCTTTCTTGTCTAAAACATCAAGCCCCTAAAACATCAAGCCCTCTTTAAAAACTCAATCTAGGGTTTCATTTCAATTTGGCTAGGAGAATTACATTTCCAGAAAAGAGTGTGTTTTAGCTTTGAGCTGCCTCTTTTGTTCTTCATTAGAAACCCTAGTCACAAAATCACATTCATGCATTAAACACCCAAATCGTTGCATATTAGGGTAGCATTGTCTTTGTGATTTTATTTTAAGTTTGTGGTCAAGTTTTTCCCAAGTTTCATATCTTTAAACCGACCTCTTTTTGGATTCACATCAGCTTCATCTTTCAAGTATTTGACTAGTGAAAATGATTGGACATTTATCCAGATTTGCATCAACTTCATCATAACATCATTTGCATAAGTTGATTTGGTTTCGGTGCCATAAGGTGAAGAGCTCAAGAAGAGCTGCCACTTCATAAAGACCGAAGGAAGATGAGAAAAATGATGGGAGGCACAAACTTATAAACTGCAACTGAAGGTTTAATTGATGAACCAGTCCGTTGGGTAAACTCATCCATGCGTCGGTTATATATTGGTCAGGGGACAGTTTCGACGTGTGGCAAATGAAAGTTTGACCACCTCGAGAAAAAATTCCCGACAAATACCTCTGTCGGGTAAATATTCTTATCATGATGAGACACATCTTTGTTGACTAAAAATTTCTTGCTTGGTAAGTGGCCCTTTACCAGAGTGGTGGAAAAGAGTTGAGCCCTTGCATGATGGCGTGGGTTCGAACCCTGTCGGTGGCTAATCTAACACCCAAGGTTCTAAAAAACGCTAGGTGCTAGTTGGGCAGGGGGCTGGCGCCTAGCGCCTAGGCTGATTTAGGTAAATTTCTTGTATATCTTGTAAATAAGTGCATATTGACACTTACAAAAAATTATACTTGTATGAAATCCATGGATAAGATAATAAAAGAATGATAAAATGCAAAAAGAGTATCCAACAAGTCCAAATTTTAAAAACAAATTAAGCATGTCTGTCATATAACCATAGTGAGGAGTATTGTCAGATGACACATGTACAATAAGTTGACAATTTAAAACCTCATAAAATGTAAAATAAGAGGAAAATAAGGAAATATAGTAATGTACATAGGATAATTAAATTTACTATATAATTATTGAGTAATATGTTTTTTTAAAAGAAGAACATACATATATATGTGAGTATTTTAAGTAGATAATATGGTAATTTAAAATAGAAGACAACAAAATATTATTTATATATCCTCATAAAACATTATTTTAAGTAGATAAGTAAATAAAAAAATACACAACTCAGTGGTGGGTGGTTGAAAACCAATCAATTACTCTATGTAATCCACCACCCCACGTTTCTCACATAATCCAAGGTGGAGTCCATCCTATTACTACCTTTGACCCCTTGGAAAGTGGAAACCCTTCATTTTAAATTTATTTCGTTTCTTCTTCTTCTTGCAGAACTCAAACTTTTTTTTCTTCTTCTCCATTGCATAACCAGGCTGAAATCCAGAAGGCTTAAAACCAATCAATTGCTCTCTCTCTCTTCGTGCTTTCTCTTCCCTCGTCCGCGCACATACGGCAAGCTGCAGAAATTCTGCATAAGGCTCCGTTGATATGATAAAAATTGAGAGTTGCAGATCCGATGAAGAGCTGCAGCGAGATTCAAAACGCCTAGGGTGCCGCCTAACACCGCTTAGACCGCCTATAGCACCCAGTTAGCGCCTAGGCTGCTGCCTACATCTTCCCCGCCTTAACCAAACGTTTTGGCCTAAATCAGATCGGAGCTCCGCCGCCCAACGCCTAGGTGGCCGCCTAGGCCGATTTTTAGAACATTGCTAACACCTAATCTAACAAAATCTATCGTTTGACAAAAAAAAAATCTTGCTTGGCGCCAAATGTTTACCAGACGAATATTTTTTTGCCTACGAACTATGTTTATCGTGTAAGACCTTTTAGTCAGCCCATGTCACTGACTTATTTTGTCTTATCACTGATGCGATGAAAGTTAAGCACTCAAATTAAACCCTTTTGTTGTCAAATTGTAGTAAAAATGCAAGTAGGGATCGTTCTAAACCGAGGATTAGGAGGGCTTGCTAAAACCTCTAAACTAACTCAAAAACATAAAAATAAAGTTTAAAACGTTTGAATAGACTCAAAGGACTCAAACAGATTCTAAAGACTCAAAACTACCTAAAAACACAAACTGGGCAGATTTGACTCTAACACAATTTTGGACTAATTTAGTGTTTTGGTTTGAATCAAAACACTCAAAAACACAAACAAAATCGAAATTTAACACTTTGAAACAAGAAAGTAAATGGGGATTTTGGTTTTGATGAATTTGAAACAAACAAACAAGTTATAAAACTAGGCAGATTGTAAGACAAATTTGAGGAATACGATGATGGATGGATTAGTTAGAGGTCCGTTTTTCACACATGACACACTTGTACATGAATCGATTTCCAAATGCTTTTCAATAAACTATGATGCTCAACACCCAGATTAACCATGATGCACAAATTAACCCTCAGATTTTCCTTTACTCATTGAATTGGATGAATGCATGCATGCGACAACCCAAATCATTCTCTAAAAGTCCCCTATATGAATGCATAATAGAGATACAATCAGAGATCATTACGTTCAATGAAAATCATAAGTGTTGACGAGGCAATTATAACTATGAATGCATGATACAATTGCCAAGAATTCAATTAACGCGATTGTGATAAACAACCTTCACTACTCATGAATATAAACTTGTAACGATTAGGTGAAACTCATTTATATTCTAGCATCTAATTCATGCATGAAAACTAAGTATGCATCCTTAATAAACATACAAGAATCAGTTATGAATAAAATAGATAATTGAATTGCAATCACAACTTATCAAATCACAATTGGAAGAAATCAATTCAAATCTCAAGCATGTTCATGGCTTCAAACTTCCCCCTAACTAAATAGGGGTTTAGCCACTCATAATTGCAACAAAATTAGAAAATAACAAAGTAAACATTGAAAGCAAGAACGAAGTACACCTAAAATGCTCCAAAGTTCCAAGCTTGAAATGCCAAGGACCTTTGTTTTCACCACCTTGTTGTAGCACAAGTGTCTAGGATGTGTATGGATATATGGATGGAATGGATTTGCACGGCTAAGAGATGAAAGTGTATGGATTGGTGAGATGTAGTATGGCTAGATGAATGGATGGAGGTCACAGCAAGGAAATTGTGTTTGTGAATGAAGCTCTTTTGATGGATCAAGATTGTTCTTAGGAAGGGGAATGGTGGATGTATTTATAGGCTAAGGAGAGGACCACTTCAATTCCTTGCATGTGCAGTTTGTACGGGTGTGTGATGTCCATGTTTCCCTTTACATTTGCACACACATGACCTCCATCATTTCAGCCACAAATCAACCCATTTTCTGCCCATGTGTGTGTGTTTTTCCTTTGCATTTGCACACACATGTTCTTCATTATTTCAGCCAACAATCCACCCATTTTCTGCCCATGCCAAGCCCTCCATGCCGTGCCTTTCTTGTTGTGTGTGTGCTGTCCATGTAAAGTGTGTGTATGCCCTCCAACCTGTGCAGTTTGCATGTGTGTAGCTGTCCATGTTTCTCTTTTGCATGTGCATTTCCACTTGCTCCAAAGCCAAATGAGTGCAATCATAACCCCATTTGCTGCTGAGTGTTGATGACAAAGTAAAACACAAAACAAGTGTCTTTACTTTCTCATTTTATTAGCCAAATCTGCTTAGCCCTTTTCTGAACCTTTACTTTCTCATTTTATTAGCCAAATCTGCTTAGCCCTTTTTTGAACCTTTCAGTGTTACAATGCCCATAACTTCTTCTAGAAAAATGATATTAACAATCTGTAAATTGCTCCAACAAATAGACATCCGTAGCTTTCCAAGCATATAAGGCTCATTCTCTCATTCATTCTGAGCTGTTCGTAACATGCTTCCAAAGTCAGCTAATCTGCACAGGCAGTTTTGACGAATTTGTTACTTAATATCTCACTTGTACTACTTTTCTTTTCTTTACTTGATAAATCACACAAAACACAAGAACATAGTAAATAGCTCAAAAATATAAGGAACTAACTAAGAAAAGACAAGTGAATTTTATGTAAAATATATATAAATATGAGCTTATCAATCACTGCCAATGCCCGTCTTGTAAGTACGATTTGCCCGACGAAATTTTGTCTGTTGCCTGAAAATTCGTAGGTGAACTTCTGGTAGTGAAAATTATTAGTGGGGTTTAAAGCTTTTTATGTTCCAATCTATCTAACAAAGGGAAACATTTGTGCCTCTCAATTTAATTCATTTATATATTTTAATTAGAACATATTTTCTAGTTTCCTTATCCAATTATGCCATTGCAATTCCTCAAATAAAAAATAATTCGCAAAAAGAAAATTAGAAAATTCAAATTTGATAACATTGCACCTTATGAAACACTCAAGTTTCAAGTCCAAGGAGAAGTAATACCACCTCTGCAGAAAATAATCAGAAGAAAAAAAAATTCAAATTTGAAATTCTCAAATCTGGAAGTTGAAAACTTGAGAAACTACATCCCACGAGGAGAGAAAGAGATTGATACCTTACCCAAAGAAGAAGAAGAAGAAGAAGAAGAAGAATGGTAGGAGAATGGTCAGAGTTGGCCAAGTTTGATGGGAAGAAGTGGAGGAGCTGCTAGAGAGAACTCAAGAACGGCTAAAATGCTAGAGAGAAACTCAAGAGTGACGTTTTAGTCCGAGTTGGCCAAGTTTGATGGGAAGAAATGGAGGAGCTGCTAGAGAGAAGAAGAAGAAGAAAAATGGTCGGAGTTGGCCAAGTTTGATGGGAAGAAATGGAGAAGTTGCTAGAGAGAACTTAAGAGTGGCATTTTAGTTTTTCGAGAAAAAGAAAACTCGAGAGAATAAGAAGTAGCATGGTCGGAGTTGGCCAAGTTTGATGGGAAGAAGTGAAGGAGCTGCTAGAGAGAACTCAAGAACGGCTAAAATGCTAGAGAAAAACTCAAGAGCGGCGTTTTAGTTTTTCGAGAAAAAGAAAACTTGAGATGAAGAAGAAAAAGAAGAAGGAAAAGAAAAAGAAGAAAAAAAAGAGTGTCCACACGTGTAAATTCCTTGTGCTACACAAAAAAGAAAAAGAAGAAGAAGAAGAAAAAGAAGAAGAAGAAGAAAAAGAAGAAGAATACTCAAAAGTGGCGTTTTGGTACTCAAGAGCGACGGTTTAGTTTTAGTCGGGGTTGGTCTCCATACGGGCATGAAGCCCTGAGTCCACCAGCAGGCCTTAAAAGCCTTGCTAGGCTTCACATGACCTGGCCCGCCTGCAACTGGGCTTTATCCTCGCCTTGGCATACGAGCCAAAGCCCGCCTTTTGGCTAGGCTTCTCACACCCAAGTCCAAAATTGAAGCCAGCCCGCGTTACTGGGCCTATCCCAAAACCCCGGCCCGTGGCCTGCAGCTATGCTTGGGCTGCTCCGCAGGCACCCGTGGCCCACTAAGCCCTTTTAGGGCCTTTCCCTACACATGGCACCCAAGCCCACCGAGATTGGGATATGGTTTTTCGAATCCAATGCTTTTTTTTTTTTTTTTTTGCATTCTCTATAATTTTAACCCGAATGTTATTATTATTATTTTTTTTTTTGCTCCTACGATCGACCCTGTATGCTCTGATTTATTGAATTAATTAAAATGACCAGCAGTCCATTAATCCAAAATTATTAGCCTGAAGCTCACTTTTTGGCAATTAACGATTCAATAAATTATTTCTTTTCTTTGAACCATTGACTATCTTTCGTAGTCCCAAAGCACTCACACTTGGGTTCCTGAAGCAATCCACGAATTCATTACACTTTATTGTATATTGTATTATGTGTTCTTGCAAGTACCCCTATATGAACTAAACGTTCATAACTAAATCGAACCTGTAGTTTCTAATTTAGTGCCTTTGAAACCTGAAGTTTTCATTCAAAACTTACCACATGAAACTCGTAGCTTTCATGCTTAAATTAAACCAATACATGTCTATAAAACCTGCATGTTCTATGATATATGTCTATGGTTTTTCATATGACTAACCACATCTTGTTGTACCATCTGTTTTAGGGACATGTCAAACTTAAATAAGCTCGATTTCACTGCTCTAGAAGTCTCTGGAAGAAAATATCTAAAGTGGATTCAAGATGTAAAGCTCCATCTTACTGCAAAAAGTTTTAGAGCTACTATTAAGGAACTTATCGACGATAAACCCGTCGATGAAGCTTAGATAGCTACTGCTACTTTATCTGAAGGCACATCCATGATGCACTACAAACCGAGTATCTCACAGAGGATGATCCATGTACCTTCTGGCTCGCTCTGACTGATCACTTCGATTACCAGAAAGATATTTACTTGTCTAAAGCAAGACACAACTGGCAACATTTACGCTTCCAAGACTTTAAGTCTGTGAATGAATACAACTCTGAAGTTTGTAGAATCTGATCACTGCTTAAGTTCTATAAAGAAGACTTAACCGAACAGGATCTCTCATAGAAGACATATTCGACCTTCAATGCCACTAATATTGTCCTGTAGTAACAATATATAGCACAAAAGTTCACCAATTTTTTGAATTTGATATCTGTTTTACTTCTCGTTGAAAAGCAGAACCAGCTTTTGATGAAAAATCATCAAGCTCGACCCACTGGCTTGAACGCTCCGCCTGAAGCGCATAAGACCGATTCTAGCAGCCACAACTGATGAAACCCCTATCATGGTCATGGAAAATGGCAGCAAGCCCCACCACGAGCCCACCCAAGGGAGGATATTTGACCCAGAAGTGCCAACCCCTTGCCCCTAAGGCCCCAAACTTCAAGAACAAGGGAAATGCTACCATTCAATCAACTTCCACTAAATTGGACATGTGCTACCATTGTGGATCCAAGGATCATTAGTCACGCGTATGCCGAGCTACCCCCAAGGCTATTACCAAGTATCATTCTCGTCGTGAGACTAACTTTGTGCATGTAGAACATCCCGAATATGCTATCATAACTCTAGAGGTTTCAGATTTTCAGGAGGCATCTACTCCCATGGAAGAATAAAGTTTTATTTTTCTAAGACATGTTAGGGTGTTTTTACACCCCTAGTGACCAAACCCACACTAAGAGTAGCCGAACCCCCTCTCCCTTAAATTTTTGGTTTATGGTTTAATTTTTGGACAATTTTCCTAAGTCTTTGGAAGTATTTGTTTAGATTGGTTTGTTTTGAATTATGGATAATTATTTTCTGGACATTATTTCTCAAATTGATTAATTGAATGAATGGAATTATATGCATGTGACCGATTCAATTAATTTATTTCTAGATATGACTAGTGGGGAAGTTAGTTGTCTGGTTGATAGTGCTACCATGCACACCATATTGCGTGAGAAACACTATTTTACTAACTTTGTACCTAAAAATGCACATTTGACAACCCTTTCAGGCCCATCCAACCTGATAGAAGGATACAGAAATGCATGTATTATGTTGTCCAATGGTACTGAATTAACCATTAAAGAAACACTTTATTCTGAACGTTGCTGAGTTTTAGAGATATTCAAGATAATCAATATCATGTTGAAACCACTGAAGAGAATGGTTCTGAATATCTTTGTATCACTTCTTACTAAATGGTCGAAAACGTATTCACGGGAAGTTGGAACGTCTCCCGAGTGGGTTGTACATAACAACCATTCACACCATTGAGACCCATCACGTGGCCAGCCCTATGGTTGGGTTCCAGGGCACTCTCATGCTTTGGCATTATCGAATAGGACACCTCGGACATCACTTAAAATCTTATCTCAGCCATCCGCTTTGCAAAGCATGCTCCCTAGGGAAGTTGAACATTAAACCCTCACATACAAAGATTATTCACGACCCTCCTAAGCTTCTTCAAATGATTCAAAGGGATATTTGTAGACCTATCCAACCAACATGCAGACCATTTAGATACTTTATGGTGTTGGTTGATGCATCGACGCGATGGTCACATGTCTGCTTATTGTCCACATGCAATGTTGCATTTGCGAAGCTCCTAGCATAAATTATTAAGCTTAGGGCTTACCACCCTGATTATCCGATCAAGTCGATTTGATTGGATAATGCTGGAGAGTTTACGTCACAAACTTTTAATGATTATTGCATGTTTGTTGGGATTGAAGTTGAACATTATGTACCTCATGTTCACACCTAAAATAGCCTAGCAGAAGCTTTCATAAAGTGCCTTCAAACGATAGCTTAGACTTTAGTTATGCGAACCAACTTACCGGTATCTGCTTGGGGCTATGCAATATTGCACGCAGCTATGTTGGTCCACCTGAGGCCCACCGCTACCCAACCTCATTCACTGTTACAATTGGTTATTGGATACGTGCCTGACGTCTCGCATTTACATGTGTTTGGGTGCGCAATATATGTGCCAACAGCACCATTACTACGTACCAAAATGAGTCTTCAGAGAAAAATGGGAATCTATGTCAGTTATGATTCGCCATCCATTATTTGTTACTTAAAGTCCCTGACATGAAATCTCTTTACCGCACGTTTTGCAGATTGTCACTTCGATGAGACAGTCTTCCCATCGTTAAGAAGAGATAAGATCATTAACGTTCCTTTAAAACGCCGTGAATTGTCATAGACTACTCCCACTATGTCTCATTTAAATCTTTGCACCCCTCAGTCTGAAACTGAAGTGCGACGCATTCTAGATCTTCAGAGCATTGCTTAAAGCATGCCAGATGATTTTACTGATCTAGCAAAGGTGACGAGATCACATATACCCACTGCAAACACACTTGTAAGGATGGACGTACTTAATGTACGCCGTATCACCGCCTTGGAAGGCCGGATCATCCCCGAGGGTGGGGCCGCACCTCCCATACGGCCCAATACACTGGCGGCTACCCAATCATCTACTCCTACCCTGAAGCGTGGCAGGCCCCCTGGTTCAAAGGATTTGATAGGAGCATATTTATATGACTAAGTTAGCTTGTTCTCATGCATTTATGTTGTTATTTCTTAGTTAATTATGTATTTTAAGCTATTTTCGTGTGTTTGTAGGTCCATAGGCCTTATAAAGCAATAAGATGCATTTTGGTGCATTTTGGAGCAGTTTTGGGCTTGGAATGGATAACACATGCATGGAGCAAGGTGGATGGATGAAATTGAAGACTAAAGAGGCTATGAATGTGTTAAAGAGAAAGAAGAATTAGTGTAAAAAGGACAAAGAGCTTAGCCGCAAAGGGGTGTCACTTCACCATTCACCTTTCCATCATTGTCTTGCACCACCATTGCACTCCCTTTGGATTCCTATGTCGTGCATCATCATCCATGTTCCCTCCATGGACTCATTTGTTGCATCATTCCACTTCCTTTCCTTTGTCTACCATGTGCATAATATCCTTTCACCTCCTTGCACTCATTGATTCACCACTTACTCACCTTTCCACCCATGCCATGCATAATCACCCTTGTCCCCTTCATGCACCAGATTTCTTGCACTCATTTCATGTACCATTACACTCATTATCCACCCATGCCGTGCACCACCCTTGTCTCTTTCATTATTTCTGATTTCATGCATCAAAACATTGAATCATTGTACTCAATTGATGCACATTTCTTGTCCCCTTCACCCATCAGATTTCATACAACTTTTACCTCCACTACATGCAGTCATTGATGCACCATCCACCACATTTGGAATCCCATGCCGTGCATCATGAGTCTTGCTCCACCTTTGACTCATTTATGCACCATTCCACCTCCCTTTTCTTTCTCCACCATATGCACAATCATTCATGTTCCCTAGCTGCAACACCATTCCATTTTACCCCCCATGCTTTGGATCATCACTTTACTTTCACCTTTGAATCATTTCAAACACCACTCAATGCACTCATTGCTGCAACACCACTCCATTTTACCCCCCCATGCTTTGCATCATTACTTCATTTTCACCCTTGAATCATTGCACACACCACCAATTTCCCTCCATTGCCATGCACTTCCTCTATAAAAGGAAGTGTGTGTGGCAACCATATAGTTTAGTTTTGGCTTGATCATTCATCCCCATTTCAATACCACTTCATCCAAACACATCCATTCATCTTCACATCCATTACTCCATACAAACAAACCTTCAAACACTCACCAACACCTTGTGTCGTAGCAAAGGAAGGGAAGGAAAGTGCTTGGACGTGCTTGCTGTCCAACTTGGATCGTTGGAAAGTTTAGGTGTTTTCTTTCTTTTGTTTCTAATGTTTAAATTCATTTCCTTTCGTTTTGTTGTAAATATGAGTGGCTAAACCCCTCTTAGCTAGGGGTGATTTCAAAGCCATGATTATGTGTGCAATATAATTTGATAAATTTCAGTTATGAACTCTTGAATCGTGAATGCAATTGGCTTAACTATTTGATTGATAACTTATTTGTATTTTTTTATTAAGGGTCGACACTTAATTGGCATGCATAAATCCGATGCTAGAATATAAGGAAGTTTCACATAATCGTTACAAACTTATATTCATAAGTAGTGGAGGTCACTTATAAACGATCGCGTTAAGTTCAATTCCTAGCATAAGCGACATGATGTCATAGTTGCAAGTGCTTTGTCAATGCTTATGATTATCATTAAACGTAATGATCTTTGATTGTATCTCTATTATGATGTCATGTAGGGAACTTTTGAAGAATGTTTTGGGTTATTGTATGATGTCATCCAATCCAATAAAATAAGGAAAATCTGAGATTTAACTAGTGATGTCACAGTTAATTTGGAGCATTGTCGTTCATAATTCAATGAAGTAGTAACTGGAAATCAAGTTATTTGCATACATGTCATGTGCGGAGAAAAAGCCTCTAGCTATCCCATCCATCATCTTATTTCTCACATTCGTTGTACAATCTGTCTAGGTTTTCATACTTGTTTGTTTGTTACAACTTCATCCAAATCAAAACCCCCTGTTAGTTTCTTGTTTCAAAGTGTTTCAAATCTGTTTTAGTTTGTGTTTTTAAGTGTTTTGATTCAAGTAAAAGTCAATTTTCGTCCAAAGTCATTCCTAGTGTCTAGTTTAAGTTTATTTGGTTGTTTTAAGCTGTTTTGAGTATTTTAAGTTTACTTTGAGTATTGTGAGTCTTGTTAAGTGTTTTTAAGTTTAGTTTTATGTTTTTGAGTCAGTTTAGAGGTTATTAGCAAGCCCTCCTAATCCCCGGTCCAAAACGATCCCTACTTATACTTGTACTACAATTGTCAAAAAAAGGTTAAATTTGTGTGTTAAGATAATTTTCGCATCAAGTTTTTGGCACCGTTGCTGGGGATTAGCAACTTTGCTAATCCCTTGTTATTTATTTTTGTTTATTTTCATGTGTTTTTATTCCTAGTTGCTTATTTTACTTGTTTTCTTGTTTTAGGTGGTTTATGACTCGAAGTTCTCAACCTGTTCATAAGCACATCTTTGACTTTGGCGACGATTTTGAACAAACTTTGAGACGAGCAAGGAATCAACAAGATCCCAACCATCTAAACCTGCACCAGATCTTGAAGAAGACAAAGTAGAAGAGCAAGAGGAGGCCACGGTAAGGACTTTTGAAGAAGTCGAAGATATGGCAGTAGACAATCGAACAATCAAGGAGCTTTCCGCTTCGGGATTGGACAATGCTCTGCCTTTATGCATTCAATATCCAAGGGCGGCCCAAAACAAGACCGACGAGTTTGAATTAAAGTCCAGTTTATTGCACCATATTCCTAAGTTCCATGGGTTGTCCATGGAAGATCCTAATAAACATTTGAATGAGTTCGAGGTTGTTTGTTCGAGCATGACCCCAGTGAATGTTGATGGGAGCATTATGAAAATGAAGGTTTTTCCCTTTTCTCTCTTGGAAAAAGCTAAAGATTGGTTGTATGAGCTAGCCCCCGGAACTGTCACATCATGGGAGAGTATGAAACGGGCATTTTTTGAGAAGTTTTTCCCAACTTCTCGAGTCATTCTACTACGCAAAAGGATTAGTGGCATTTAGCAAAACCAAGGTGAATTATTTCCCACTTACTATGAGCATTTTAAAACCCTTGTTGCTTCATGTCCACAGCACCAGATGAAGGAGGAGCTTCTTCTTCAATATTTCTACGAAGGGCTTCTACCAATTGAACGCCAAATGCTAGACGCCTCAGTGGGAGGAGCTTTGGTGAACAAAACACCCATGGCTACCAAGACCTTAATTGCTAACCGAGCATTGAATGCTCAACAACATAAAGGCGTTGGTCAAAGAGACAACCCACGGCAGCAACAAGTTAATGAAGAAAACGGCGTTGGTCAAAGAGACAACCCACGTTGGTCAAAGAGATAACCCACAACCCCAAAAGAGGAAAATGGCACAAACTAGTAACCCTAGTTTAAATCCGACCATTGCTTACTCATCTATTCCAACACATTAGGTTATTATAGATTACGGTGATGTCTTAGATGAGACAAATCGACCTCCCAAGAATCATGAGATTTCGGTCGATGACGCAGTATTACATGAGGTTTGGAATCGAAATGAGATGATTGTCGATGATGCATTCACGTATACAGTTGCTTCTGACATCATGCTTAGCAATGACATTGAACTACATTCCGTTGATGAATGTCGACATAGAACGAATTGGTCAAACTGGGTCTGTAGTTCCTACTCCACCACATGTAAAGCATATGGGCTACAAGTGGGTTTTCGTAAAGAAGCGTAATGAGAAGAATAAAATAATGCATTACAAAGCTCATCTTGTTGCGCAAGGCTTTTCTCAATGCCCTGGAATTGATTACGAGGAGACATATTCCCTTGTAACGGATGTCATAACGTTCCGCTACCTTATCACTTGAAATTGTCGTTCACTTGAAATCGGAATTTAAGATGAACGATCTTAGGAAAACTAGATATTGTCTAGGCTTAGAGATCGAGCATTGTTTGGATGGAATCCTAGTACATCAATCGAACTATACCAAAAGGTATTGCGATGTTTTAATGAGATAAAGCGAAGCCTTCGAGTACTCATATGATCATTCGGATTCTATATGCTAAACAAAATCCATTCCATCCCAACAAGGATGAGGAAGAGATTTTGGAGCCTGAAGTTCCATACCTAAGTGCAATTGGTGCTTTATTGTACTTGGTTCAATACACTTGACCCGACATCTCCTTCACTATTAATCTTTTGGCTCGATACAACAACGCGCCTACATGCAAACACTGGAATGGTGTTAAAGACATTTTCCACTACCTTAAGGGTACGATGGATTTAGGCTTGTTCTACACCTATGAATCCTCGAAAAGAGCTACCACCCCCCCCTCGGTCCTCTAGTTCATTCCCGCCTTGTTGGTTACGTAAATGTTGGTTATTTGTTTGACCCACATAGGTCATGTTATCAAACAGGCTATGTCTTTACCATTGGAGACACCGCTATATCTTGGAAGTCTACCAAGCAAACGCTAGTTGCAATTTCTTCGAACCATGTAGAGACTCTCGCCTTGCATGAAGCATTGCCTGAGTATTTTTGGTTGAAAGCAGTCATGGAACATATTCGAAGCACTAATGGTCTTACTTCCGTCGTTGACCTTCCTACAACAATCTTTGAAGACAATGCAGCATGTATCGAGCAATTAAAGAATGGATACATTAAGGGAGACAACACCAAGCACATAGTGCCGAAATTCTTTTATTCTCACTAGCAACAACAGCATCAGAACATTGAAGTCAAGCAAATCCGTTCCCAGGACAACCTGGCCAATCTCTTTACCAAGTCATTGCCCAAGTCTACTTGTCAAAAGCTCGTCCAAGGAATCGGTATGCATAAATTATCTGAGTTGAATTGCTTGTAGTTCTCTTATTTGGAAGTTATGTCTAACTCAGGGGGAGTATCCTGAAGTATACTCACTTGATCTTTATGTACTCTTTTTCCTACATTTTTCCCACTGGATTTTTGCTACCTAATGAGGTTTTGATGAGGCACCCATCTTGGGATGATCATACTTCATTGAGTTCACTACTTTCGTCATGTCTGACGTTTGTTTTAGACATTATGCATACTTCTCACTTTTCTTCTTAGTCTATGGGTTTTTACCTACCTTAGGTTTTACCATAGCGAGGTTTTGTAAGTTTTACTACCAATGCATACTTTCTTTTAAATTTGAGACTCACATTCACCCGTTGTGCCGACGACTTCATCAACTGTTCTACCTCATCTGCTGAAGATCTGATGCGATGTTTTGTTTGAGTATTTACACACTCAAGGGGGAGTGTTGCAGTCATATTGGATTAGGAATGTGATTGTGTAAATCCTAGTGTATCTATGAATATTCCCTTTAGTAGTTAAATTCCTATTAGAGTTGTAAGCCTATTAGGGTAAGGATTTAACATATCCTACTACTATAAATAAAGGTACAATGGGGTGATACAATACACATCTCAGAATTACAAAAAGAAAACAGAAGAGGGTGTCAAGGGACTTCGAACCCATGCCCCAATGGAAAAGTCATACTCCACTCACCAACGCAATAGAGGCTATTATCACTATTAGTTAACAACATATATATATATCCGTTAAATTTCAGGATGGGACTAGGCCTAACTTGGTCTCCATGTGGCTTCGCCACTAATAGAGAGTCCTTGAATCTTTTACGTGTCCTTGAAGTTTTTACAAGACGCCAAAATTGTGTCCTCGTATGCCATAAAACTTGTCATTAAAAATTATACAAGACACTAAAATTGTGTCCTTAAATTCTTAAAATACGTGCTTGAAGGAAATGTATGAGTCATTACACAAAACTGAGTCCTTATATCAAAAAAGTGTCATCATAATGGTTAGAGGACACCAAAAAAATCTTCTCATGTATTTGAATCCAAAAAGTAAAAGAAAAATGAGGAAGAAGAATAAGAGGGAACTTGTAATTCGTGGCGACATAAAGCATCTTTGTAGCACCAAGAAGCATGGCAAGATGAGCATCATGTCCACATACATGCATCATCCTGAACCTTTATTCAGTTACCGAGGCTGCGGGGGAAAAGGAGGACCAGATCCTTTGACCCGAGATGTTTCCTCTACAGGGACAAAACACCATTATTGAGTTGAAATGAGGCCAAGAACTCTCCCCAATAAAAGCAGTGGACACATTTGAAAATACATAGTTACCCAAAAGATGAGCTGCGGAATCTGCTAGTCGAAGATGATAGGATCATCATATCACGCATGTAAATACGCAGGGAAGTGCCAAATGTACATAACAACGAAGAAATTAGGTTTTCCTTTCACTTTTCTCCACTTGTCTTTCCCACTTATTTTTTGTTACGTGGACTCTACTATTACTTTTTAACAAAAATGCTACTAAGCCTTCCTCATTGTCTTGTTTTCTCTCCCACTTGGAAATAACAATTTTATTGACAAATTTATCCTTGTGTAAAATGACTTCCAAAGACCTAAGGATCAAACAATCAAGTTTTGCCACACAATTATTAGTTATATACTTTGAAGTTTTGAAACCTAAAACATCATAGTGAGAAGTTGATGATTGCTTTCGCGTTAATGAACATTCTTGAGGATGTACCAGAAAGGGTGATGAAGAATTTGCGGGTTTGCATTGATTGTCATGTTGCTATTAAGTAGATATCTCTAATAAAAAACTGGGAGATCATAGTACGTGATGCTAGTAGAATTCATCACTTTAAAGATGGGAACTGTTCTTATGGAGATTACTGGTAAGGGGTAAGTGTTCTTCATCTGATTTATGAACGTTTTTAACTTTGCCTTTCATTTTATTATAGCAAAAGGTTCAGAAATATTCATAGAGTGCGTACGGATTGGAATTCTTTAAATAAATCACGGTGTTCATACACATAACCTAGTTCAATGCAATGAAAAATCCTTGTCAGGATTTGCATTTGTATGGTCATTGCAATAGGATCTGGTGGTTTTGGTTTTCCCATCCTTGCATTTAATGGTTTCATATTCTTTGGTTGCTAAGGAACCAAAGTGGAGGAAGGCAAACACAATATTGAGTGAGTTGTTAGAATTCTCGTCATGAGGTTTTCATAGAGGATTTCATGGAAGATGTCACAGAAGATTTATATTAAAGTGGATAATGATAAAGATTCTGCACCGGAGCGGTTTTAAGGAGTGGTAGTATTGCGATGGTTGGCGACCGAGGAGGGGAACTGGGTGTCGGTGTGGCGTGGTTTTGAGGGTGTTAGTACGTTTAAGATGGGGTTTTTGGGGGTGGTGCGGTTGGGCTGAGGATTTGAGGGTGTCGATGGCGGTTTGGCTGGGGTGTAAAGAGATGATGAGAACAAATTCATGTCAACGAGAATGGCACCCATCCTCCATTGCTGTAACTAAACTAAGATCTTAATAATAATTGTGTTTTAAAATTATATAACTATTTTAAATCTAACAAAAATAAATAAATATGTAGGGTTGCTTTGGGAATATTGGTAGGTGAGGAAAGAGTTTATATGTTTTTTCACTTTTTATGGAGGGTGGGAATATAAGGTGGGTGAGAAGATAAGACAATATGGTGAGTATAACACCACTCTTTAACAAAGACGCTACTATTACTTTAAATTCTATATTCAATGTGTCGAAATTTACCTCTATAGATGCCCCTGATTTCTTTTAATTCCCTCCGTTTTTATTGATCAAATACATTATCACTATTTTATTTCAATGCTTTTGTTTTAAAGCAATAAAACCCACCACTAAGCACCACCACCCAGCCGTCTTTGCACGACTCCATGTTTCTCCTCTCCCCATCCAACGTGTAACAACCCGTCCCTAATTTTACGATTTTATTAATTTTAAAAGAGTGAATTGACCGAAATGCCCGTAAAAGCAAGATCGTTGACTTTTGTTGATCGACATTTTGTGACGTGTATGAGCTATTATTTTTTTCGTATTCTCTAAGTACTCGATGGTACAAACGTGTAGATGCAAGTAAAATCGAATTTGGAGCTACAATAGAGATTTTATGGACTTATGAACGTGAAGGGTGATTTGGTAATTTCACGTTTAAAGATATTTTGTGTCTTGTTTTGTGAGCCACGTGGGGCCTACATTCTCCTCTTTCCTTTCTTCTGTGTCCCTTTTCAATCTCTTAGACCTATCACCTTCTACCACCTCACCTCACTCTCATCTCTCAAAACTCTCACTTCTCTCTCATCTCTACAACCATCGATGTCGATACCCAAAAACCGCCCTGCCTCGCCACTTTAGCGAGCACTGCTACCACACCCATCTCACCACCTTGTCCTATCTTTATCCTTGAAATTATAATTAAGGACAGAATCGTGGATACCCTTGAATCGAGGAGCTCCGACATTAAATGGGATGTTCGACAAATTCACGTTGTTAATCCGACTTGGTTAAGGTTCGAGAACGCTTAAAAGTCCCTTTTAATGACTTTTTGGTATGACTTCTGAGTTCCCCGTGTGATTTGATGCTGAATTGATACAGAAATACCTCGGGGGAACTTCCCCAGTTTTCCTATGAGGAATCTGGCGGCTTTCGAGCCCTTTTCCTGCAAAATCCGGCCATGGCTGAGGAAACCAATGGTATAATCCGAATCCTTGATCTTCGATTTGGTATATTACATGACTAGGTTTAGTTAAGTTTCATGGCTGATCAGAGCCGGATTTATCTTGGCCTTCTCTTTTGCAAATTCCGGCAGTTGCAGTGGCAACTGCTCAAGGAAAAAAAAAAAAAGGGACCCAAGCCTAGAAACCAGCCTAAACCTTTGGCCCTTGACCCATGACCCATTAACCTAGGATCCAGCCCGGCCCACTTACCAAATGGAATATGCCAGGAATATTTATGGAATATTCTTTAGAATATTCCTTGGCATATTCTCTGGAATATTCCTTCTGTTTACTTTTTCGAAATTTTTCAAAAACTCTCCTAGGCTAATTTTGATGCCCCGAGTCTATTTTTGAAATCCATTTAGTGAAAGTCCAAAGTCTTAATGTAGTTGACGGTCAGGGCAACTCAGTTGACTTTTTAGGGTTGACCGTTGACTTTTTACGAAAATTGTCGAGGACCCTTCTTAGCGTATTTCGACGTGCTGATTCCAAATCGGTACTCTATTTTCCCAAATTTAATCGTTTTAGTTGAGTTTTACTGGCGGAATTCAATATTATGCTTAGGTACGATTACTATCGGAGACTCTGGCTTTCCTAGTTCATATGGCTGCGACTTCTCAAGTATCTGTGACTAGGTCTTTTCTTTCATATAGTATGTATATTATTTGAGTTTCCATATAGATTAAATTGACGTTTTCTAAGTGATGCCATAATTAATTGACGTTACAAGAATTGTTGTGATGATAAAAATTGTGAGATTATTACAAATCCCACAAGATGCACAGGTATGCATATTATTGTCGGATGCCTTATATATATTGACAATAGTGAATAGTATTATGTCGACGTAAATTATTGATTTACTGCTGTAAGATCTTATTTACGTTATTTGCTCATCGTTGATGCACCGTTGTTAGTACTCACTCGAGCTAGGGCCAATCTTTCACTTTACGTTCACATCGCACCATACACTCACTTTGGATCCATTGTAGGTGCCAGTCATGTCCTAGATTGCTATAGGCAATTAGGACTCGTATGTGATGCGCTTAGCGCCAGTCTTCCCATGATTGTAGTACTAGAGCGTATATCATTATTACACCAGTCTTATTCATATCAGAATATCTCTACATGAACTCATGTGTCAACATATGTAAATGAGCACCCATTATGATATGTTTGTTTATGCGAGATTATGGGATTACGGACGTTAGATGTTTATTTATGAAATATTGTGACGTATTGAATTCTTGAGATATTGCAGGCTACGGTAAGTATTTTCATACTATACGTAGTATATATATTTGGAAACTATACTTATTTTACAACGAGGGGTTATACGTTTTCGAAAAGGTTTTACAAAACTTTATTTTCAGACTCACTCACCCTTGTTTTTCGGCCCTCCAGGTTTTAATGGCTGAGCATTCATGTCGATGAGGATTCTTGGAAAATCTTGATATTGAAGATTACCTTCGATGATATAATTCTCATTCTACTTTTACTGTACTTTACTTATACTCTGACATCACATGTGAAATTGGTTCATTCCCGCTCACAAGCGCACTCTTATGTTTAGGCACTTTTAGATTTAAATTTACTCACATTTTCCACCTCACTACACTTTATGGCTTCGTCACTCTTCCAGGTGTCGGCTAACATAGCTTGATTTGGAATCTAGGTGGACATTCCGGGTAGGGGTGTATCACAAAGACCCCAGCCCATGGGATATACGACGCCTCCAACCTCCCAATCCCTACCACTCAGACTTTTTTATAACAAGCATGAGCTTTTAGCACTAGTAGAAAAAACAGCTTGCGCGGCGACATTTTGCGCGACGCACAAGAGGCACTTGCGGGCCGTAAAAGCGTATTCGTCGCATAAAACAGAAAACATCTTGAAAAAACAAAAAAAAATTGCGCAACGAAAGAAATCGTCGCGCAAGAATACTTAGTGAGACGAATAATTGTTGTCGTCACGTAAAGTCAACAAGAAAACACGGGGTAATTTTTTTGGCGCCAAAAACTTGTGAAACGAAAAGTGCTTTTGCGCAACCAATTTTTCATCGCACAAGTTCCAGTCAGCTTTAACCATTTAATGCAGGTGAATCAGATGACATTTAATACAGATGTTTGCACGACAAAGCCTTTGTCGCGAAAATATCTTAACTTTGCTATAAATAGGCGCTTCTATTGTCCTTATTCTTCACATTCTATTATCCTTATTCTTCATAATTTTGTTCGTCCTGAGATGGCGGATAGAAAGAACGATAAGAGTGTGCACGACGGCAACCCGCATGATTTAAGAGAGCATGTTGAGTTTGCTCATGCTATTGCTATAGCTATGGGGAATAATTGCCCCACTGCTGAATGGCATTCTTGGAAATATGTGCCCGGGAATTTGAAGAAGGCTGTGATGGATGAACTATTAGTAAGTATATTATTGATGGATCAATAATGAAGTTTGTGAAATTTTTAGTTATATGTTGGAATTAATTATTTGCATATTTGTGTAACAATGTATGTTTTTTTATGATGAACCGAAAGAACAATTGATGAAGTTGGTGGAGGATGCGTTGGAGGGAGGTTACAATCGGTGGAGTTATGAAGTCTTGCGGAATGGAGCAGGATCATCGAAATAGTAGTTTAAATTTTATGTTTTGTATGACAATATTTAAATTTCAGGTTTTTTTTTATATAATTTTTGCATTTGGACTTAATTAGGTTTCAATTCCTATTGGGTTTTTTTATTGAGACCTAATGTAAGCACCCTAGCTATCCTCGGTTTATATGTGCTTTTAATCTTTATTGAATATCGTACTTATGTTGAAAATAATTGTATGGATTAAGCCATTAATTATTTGTAGAATACATATTTAAGGTATTAACTATTTATAGAATAATATTTTAGGTATAAATTATTTATAGAATAAATATTTAAACTATTAATTAATTTAAGAATAGATATTTCAGGTATTAAATCGTTTGTGAATATTTGTTTGTAATTATAAAGTTTACGTAAATTTAGATATCTATGTTTACGTAAATTTTGTAATTACAATTATAAGCATCGTCGCGCAATATACCTTCGTCGCTCAATATGTTGCGCGACGATACTTCGTCGCGTAAGATATTTTTGCGCAACAAAAACATGTGTTCGTCGCACAAAGCACGGTCAGATTGCGTTCAAACCAACCAATTTATTGCGTATTTATGACGCATTTTACAATACAGACTTAGAGGTTTGCGCGACAAATAGTTCATCACGCAAAGGTGTACTACTGCTATATAATCATAGTTTCAGAGGCGTAGTTTTCAAAAAAAAATTTGTTTCAAAAATAATGGCCGATTTTGGAGAAGGTTCTGGCAAAAAGAAAGTTGTTGTGCGATTAGAGAGGTATAGACAGAAGTAAGTGCCATACTTTGAAGGCAAAAATATGGCTGAGACATTGGAAATTTGGTGCGAAGGGATTGTTCTACTGAGTTTGAGTCTTGGAAAAAGGTTCTTGAGGAGTTGAAGAAGTCTATGCTGGGAGAGTTATCGGTAAGTTTGTGGTAAATAATTAACAATTATTTTTGTTAAAACGTAATATTTTTTAAATTACTAATTTATTGTTATTGGCATTAATGTTGTTAAATTTGTACGTGACGTACAAATATGTGTTGTGATGTACGGAGTTCATTGAAATTAACTTCGTACTTGTTTTTTATTTTTAGAAAAACTTAGTTTCTCGTTCGAGGATTAGTTGGATTTCGTGCATGGTTGCGAAAGCATGACTGCAGTCCAATTAATTCTTGAATTGTCCCATTATTTGGACAGTTTGGGAATGCACAGTTATGACGCGTAATTTATGGTTGAATGATTAGGTTTCGGTTGTGGAGATTTCGGTGTCATCTCTGTACGTTCTTTGGGTCGTACACCCAAAGAACTGTATTGAGATGCTACCGAAATTCATCCACGTCGAAATCTAATCTGATGTAGCCATAAATTACGTGACATGACTATGCATTCCCAAATAGGATAGGACCTTTACCGAAGGCATAAGGTGACATTATCATTTTGTATGAAGTTGTTGTGATTGTTGTATTGTTATTGTGGTTCCATGAATTATGGACAGGACAAGGATACAGAACCCGAATAGATGCGCGGATGAATACTTGGATGGAATCGAGGATTTTATTGACTTTGGACGTACACACAACCCGGGTGCAACTAGAACCCGGTGTCCTTGTAGGAGATGTAACAACACGTTAAGGAAGACAATGGAATGATTGAGACATATAATACTTGGAACCATCATGGGGAACAATTAGACAATGTTTCGTCTTCAAATGCCACAATAGTGGACAATGTTGAACCTATTGTGGATCCTAATGAACAAGTCATGGATATTATAAATTATGTTTTTCCATTTGCATCGACAAACACCAATCAGGAAGGGGAAGAAGACGTGCCTACACCCAAGGTTTAAAATATCGATGATATCGGAAATATCAGTAGTCCAAAAACACGGAAATTTCGATGGAAATATCGGTATATTATCGATATCGATAAAAATTGAATAAAAACCACGGAAATTGTAAGAAAAACTTTGAAATTTTTATTGAAACTTTGCAAGATGTTTATTTAGTCAATTATCTATTAGTTTATCACAAAAAAATTGGAAGGAAATGCATTGCATGATGGATTTAACTGATTTAAGTTGATTATATAGCAAGCTGGTTGTGGAGCCAAAAATAATCACAAGGCAACACGTGGATCTTTGATAAAAGATGACAAAACTACCCTTGGGGCATACCGGGATTCCTACGCGCAAGTAGCGGGCAATCATCCTCAACCAAGTAAAAAATGCTCCAAAAAAGGTAACAATTCAAATACCAATTAAGTCACTCAATTGACCACAAAATATCTCCAAATATGTGCTAAAGGGCCAGCCATCTATTGCTAAAAGAGGAACCAGTTTGTCTCCTCATATTTACCCATTTCATCACACTAATTAGCTAATTAATTTAGCAATAATTCTATTTTGCTAAATTAATTAGCCAATTAGTCACATAACTCCCAAAATTAACCCCAAAAAACTAGTCAAAACCGGCCATCCCCTTAGCTTTCTACCTTTCCTATCTTTTCCCACTGTACTACCCCAATTAAGCTAGCTAATTGATTCTGTAACCATCCATTTATTCCCTTTATGTTTAATTAGCCAATTAATCATAATAAATTGGCTAATTAAACCTAAAATTCAACCACAAAACCCACTTAATGGCCGGCCACTTTCTCTAAAAAGTGGACTAGCCAAACCCTATAAAGAGGCTCCCATTTTCACAAAAGGGGGAGGTTCATACTCTTGCAAAACTCCCAAAAACTCTCCAAATACTTTTCTCTCTAAATTCTAACTTTGGCATCGGAGGTTCTTCGGCCAAAGCCCCCCCATTCATCGTGGGCGCGTGAGGCTCTTGGCCTTGACCTAAGGTGTTAATTGTTTTGTAAGTGCAATTTTGTCCAAGAAGAAGAAGGCGGAAATTTGCATCCACACTGGCCAACATTATGAGTGTAGAAAATATGTAGTAATTAATCAAAGAAGTTTAAACACACCATAATCATTTATATATAATGAACTAGTACAATATTTTACACTTTATACATTGCATGATAAGATACATGAGTGACTTAGTACCACATAGAGTTCCTATGAGGTTCAAAATTTTCACTATCTTCATCATCTCTATGTGTAAAGTAAGTGTATTGTGAAGAGTAGTCATCAAATGATAAATCCCCAAAATAGTTTTGCATGTAATTGTTAATATGCCACCCATATGGATCTGAGATTGGTTGACGTTGTCCATAAGCAAAATCATTTGAGGATTGAGTCTCGGATTCTTTCCATAAGTCGCTCGATTCCATCCCAACAGGAATGGGAAATAAAGGTTAGGGAAATGGTTGGTTATGAGTATAACCATAGTTACTACTTCCCACTCCAACAGAGTCCGAAGTTATAGATAATGAGTCATCTTCTTGACTTGACAAAGTCCCCTTGCCTCTTTCTCTACAAGTAGAGTCCTTCCCTATGGCACCAATTCCTGGTGTTTTTTTAAATATAGAAATTATACATATACTAAAACCCAACATAAAAACATTGTTCATTAACAGTGGTTTGACCAAAATGCCCTCAGTTTCTTCTTTGGATAAGATATTGTTTTACATTTTCTATAATTAAAAGTCTATTTTGCCCTTCCCAGACATGGGCCTTTCATCGTTTCTTTCTCTGCTTCGACCGCATCGTTTTTACTTGACTTTCCACGTGTCAAACATTGACCCACCCTCTATCCGGTTTTCCTTTTGCTTCGGTCTTGCATGCCCTCCAGCTGGATCTCTAGAATTTTCCTTTGGTTTCTATCACACATCCAATCCATCTGACTCCTCCCACCAGTACACCCCCACTAATTCACTCAACCCTCTCTTCAGTTCTCTCTACCCTACTCAGACTCCCCCAACTCCCAACATTGTCACTCTCTCTCATCCCTCACTACTCTCTACCTCTCCCATTTGTACCCCCTCTGCAACTCTCCTTCTCCCTCTCAGTAAAACCGAGAACCACCACCGTAATCCCTGAAGCTTTTGCGCTGATTCCAATTTTTTAGTGATTTCCAAGAAATGCAGTCTACGATGCCTGATCTGACCTGAATTAAAGAAGATTTCTCAAGCGACTGTAATTTCATGGTACGTTGGCTTAAAGCAGTTCCAAAATTTGGGATTGTTTGGGATATTTTTAGATTTTTCTGATTCTTGAAAAAAACCATGGTTTAGAGTAAATTCATTATATTTTCATTTTCATTTAATTCAGGTAACCGTCTTCAGTTTTTGGGTTTGAACGCTAGAACCAGTGATCTTTGAAGAAGGTTGGTTCTTGAATATTTTTATTTATATCCTTTTGGTTGTTTGAATGGACTTCCTGTAATCTAAATGAAGCTAAATTGAATATCTGTTTTTGTATAATGTATTTGCTTTGTTAAATTAGTTCTTTTTGGTTGAAAATTTTTGTTTGGTTTTGCAGATCAAAGGGGTCAAGCAGTGGAGGAGTGGGTTAATAGTTATGTGTTCTTCTTGATAATTTTATGTGTTTATGCCCTCATGGTATTGTGAGATATCATGGGATTGTTTGTGATCTGATTAAATAGATAGTATGCTTTTCAACATAATTACAGGCTTCAGTTTTTTTGGAACTCATGGATAATTAGATTTACTATATTTGTTGATGCATTGAGTAACTTATTTGATTTTAGTTTTCCTAACCCAGGTGCGTGGTTGACAAAGGGAGGGGTTCGAATCCCTCTATGCGCAAGATTGAGATTTTTCAGCATTTTTCAAGTATTTTTTGGTTTCATCTCGCGATATTATCGATAATATAGCGATATATTGCCCAAATAATGCATTAAAATGCTAAAAATATCGTCTCCGATATTATCGCAATAATATCGACAAAAATATCGATATATTGACGATAATTAAGTGGATAAGTGTGAAAATATCGTCCTCTAAAAAAAACGATATTATCGGCGAAATATCGCCGATAATATTGATATTTTAGACCTTGCCTACACTAATGGACAGTGCAACAATATGAAAAACTATTAAAAAATGCCAACCAAGAGTTATACCCGGGGTGCGAGAGCTTTCTGTTCTCACAGCCATTGTGGAACTAATGCATGGAAAAATAAAGTATCGTATGTCGAACTAGTGTTTCGATTACTTTTTGGGGGTTTTCAAGAGAAAGCTTCCGAAGGACAATTGTTTGCTGAAAGACCATAGACACGCGCAAAAGGTGTTAAATAGTCTTGGATTGGGTTATGAAAAAATTCACGCTTGCAAAAATAATTGTATTTTATTCTACAAAGAGAATAAAGCATTGGATAAATACCCTGTATGCAATGAGTCAAGGCTCAAAATGACATCTCATAATAGAACGACTAAGATCCCACAAAAAGTTATGCGTTATCTGCCCCTGAAACCTAGGTTGTAGTGATTGTATATGTCGACGCATACTGCCACAGACATGAGATGGCATAAGGAAAAACGGGTAGACGACGATGTGATGCGGCATCCTCCAAAATGGAAAGGCATGGAAAGAGTTTGATCGAACGTTCCCCGAGTTTGCTGCTGATTCTCGTAATGTTAGATTGGGACTTGCCACTGACGGATTTAATCCGTTTGGAGTTTTAAACCAACACCACTGTACTTGGCTGATTTTCATATTTCCGTATAATTTGCCACCATGGAAATGTATGAAAAAAGAATACATGATGATGACTCTATTGATAATTGAGAATCCTGGTAGGTCAATCGATGTATACTTATGGTCGTTGGTGGATGAGCTAAAACATTTATGGACACACGGTGTAAGCACGTACGATAAATGTACTAGCATGATGTTCACTATGCATGCTGTAGTGATGTGGACTGTGAACGATTTCCTCGCATATGCAATGGTTTTCTAATAAAGAACTAAGGGTTATATGGCATGCCCTATATGCAAGGAAGACGTAACATTTAGTTGGCACGCCGGAAAAGTTTGCTACCTTGGTCATCAAAGATGGTTGCCTTGGGACCACGAGTGGCGAGAGAATGATAAAGAGTTTGACGAGGAGAAAGAGCATCGCCTTAGACCCAGAAAATGGTTCGATGCTCAGATTTTGGAACAACTTAACCGTTTGGATTTTGCTCCTTTCGGGACCAATGTCAGTAAGACAAGACCTTATACACATATGAACTGGACGCACAAGTCTTTTTTTTTTTAGCTCCCGTATTGGTCCAAACTAAAATTGAGACACAACCTCGATGTTATGCATGTTGAGAAAAATATATTTGACACATTGGTCAGCACAATTCTAGATATTGAGCGCAAGATAAAGGACATGATCAAAGCTCGTCTTAATTTGGAACGAATGGGAATACGTCGGGGTTTATGGATGAATAGGGACAATGATAAAGCGAGAAGGGGTTTTGCATTTTTTTTTTCAATGAAACAGAATGACAAGAAAGAATTTTTAAAGTTTTTATCGTCTGTAAAGTTTCCCAATGGGTATGCTTCAACTATCGTGCGTTGCATGAACGTTGACGGGGGTAAATTAGTTGGCCTAAATAGTCATGACTGCCATGTGGTTCTGCAATGCCTACTTCCTGTGGGTATTCGACATCTCTTGCCAGCCGATGTAGTGAAACCAATCATGTTGTTGTCTAGTTTTTTTTTGCAATTGACGTCAAGAACGTTGCGAAAAACGGACGTTAATCAGTTGCGCCATGACATTGTGCAAGTTCTATGCAAGCTTGAGATGATACTTCCTCCATCTTTCTTCACAAGTATGATACACGTGATGGTTCACTTATCAGATGAGGCATTGCTCGTCTTTTTTATTAATCAATATTAAATATATTACGATTAGTAATATGTGTATCATATCGTTTTCTTTTGGCAGGCTTCTCGGAGACTTGAAGAAAAGTGTACGAAACAAAGCGAAGCCCAAATGATCCATTATACAAGCTTGGGTGGCATATGAGGCACTTACATTTTGTGGAATGTATTTAAAGGATGTTGAGACAACTTTCAATCATCCTCCTCACAATAATGACGGGGGTGTGAGAAAGGAGAAACTTTCAGTTTTTGCCCAAATCGCTCGACCATTCGGAGATCCGATTTATGGCGAGTCGTTTTCCAAGAAGGACGTGGAGGTAGCACATTGGTTCGTACTCAACAATTGCGACGAGACACTGTCATACCTTGACGAGCATGAAAACATGATGAAGCAAGCACATCTTTCACATTTGTATGCCAAGAAACACCGTGAATTGTTTCCTTAGTGGTTTCTCGAATATGTAAGTTTGAAGTGTTTTGTATTGGACATATATACTGTACCAATTAAGTTGCTCGAACTAAAAAATTTAAATGTTTGTCTAATATTAGGTGAATCAACTGAAAGCATCGAATTCCCCCACGTACAGTGAAGAGTTATATAACTTGGCGTTCAGACCAATTCGCGTTGAATTGTACTCGGGTTGCCATGTGAACGGCGTCAAGTTCTTAGCCGGTGCACGAGATGACAAGTTGTGTACGCAAAACAGCGGTGTTCATGTCCCCGGGGGAGGTGAAAGTACAGACATTGAATTCTATGGTAAACTAACAAGTGTCGTGCAATTGCTTTACAAAGACTGGTGCCAAGTGATCCTATTTAAGTGTCAATGGTTTGATACAAACCCAAATAGTCATGGAAGTGTGAAAAAAGATCATGGATTACTATCAGTGAACACTACCAAAACTTGGTACGATGACGACCCTTACATCTTAGCAAGCATGGCAAAACAAAGTGTGTATCTAGATGACAATAAAGCCAGGAGGGGTTGGAAAGATATTCAGACGATGGATCATAGGAACATGTATGCTATACTAGAACAAGACCGTACTGACGACGATATCAACAATGTTGCTGACCAACGTCTTGAATCTTTGATGGAAAGTGGTGCGGAAACATTCCGAGATACAAATCTTATCAAATAACCATTTCAGATAGAAGGAGTATCTTCAATCAAAATACCGATTCAGTCGATCACAATTGACCTCGATAATATTCCACGATATGATGGTCCAGTGCGCACAAACGATGATGGTGACGTACATATCAATGATAGGAATAGGACACTAAAAATGATGATAGCAACGAAAGTGAAAGTTATTATAGTTCGAATGAAGATTAAGGCAATTTATTTGTAACATTTTTTGTAAAACACATGAAATGGTTAATGCGTGATGGAAAAAATGGTATGAATGATTCCCATTTTATATGTGAATTACTTTGTAAATATATTTGGTATGTTTGTATTTTATAATAAATTGTAAACAAAATAAAAAAAAATTAAAAACCATTTTAAAACATAATTGCGTGACACATAACAATTTTTGGTCGCCCAAGCTAGGTCTGGCAATTCCTGACACTACTCGATAACCCAACACAACAAGAAAAATATTAATTTTATAATTTTATAACCCTAAAAAAATTATTATAATAATTATATATATTAATTTAAAAAATTTATACCCCTAAAAACTATAATAATTATATATATATATATATATATATTAAATTTAATTTAAAAAATTGGTGACCATTGGATCAGCTTAAATATACATACCATTCAACTTCTTAAGTGTTATACTTATACATACAAAATAAATAAATTTAACTCTACTTATTAAATATATATATATATATATGTATATGTATTGTATATGGTTCGAGATCACATACACCAAAAATCGCAAAAAAAAAACATTCAGAGATGAAGTAACGGGACAAAACTTTTCAACGGTTAGGAATGAAAAATCACAATTTAACGGTTATTTTAACTCTGATTTTGATGATTTTTTACATCTACACTCATTGACCCTATATGAATACAATGAATGAATTCGATCTTCAATTTAAACTATTTAGACTAGTGGATACTACAAAATCTTTTGTTATACTTAATGAAAGTATAAATAAACTCTAAGTGTTAGTGAATCTATCTTTTTTATGGGATACGCATTCTACGAAACTAATTTGAAAGATCCAACCATCAAACTTGTTTGTATATGGTTCGAGATCGCATAAACCAAAAATCACAAAAAGAAAACATTCAAAGATGAAGTAACAGGACAAAACTTTTTGATAGTTAGAAACGAAAAATCATGATTTAACGGTTATTTTAACTCCGATTTTGATGATTTTTTACAGCTACACTCCTTGACCCTATATGAATACAATGAATGAATTCGATCTTCAATTTAAACTATTTACACTACTGGATACCACAAATCTTTTGTTATACTTAATGAAAGTATAAATAAACTCTAAGTGTTAGTGAATCTATCTTTTTTATGAGATACGCATTCTACGAAACTAATTTAAACGATTCAATTGTCAAACTTGTTTATATATGGTTCGAGATCACATACGCCAAAAATCGCAAAAAATAAACATTTAGAGATTAAGTAGTGGGACAAAACTTTTCGACGGTTAGAAACGAAAAATCACGATTTAACAGTTATTTTAAATTTATGCGAGAATATTGCACGACAAATACATATATTTTGTCGCACAAAGTATATTTGCGCGACGAAATATTGTATTCGTCGCGCAAGTGTCTGAAATTTCAATTAAGGCGCTTTTTTCGCATAAATTTTAAAAAACTTGCACGACGATTTTTAACCTTACGAGACAAAGGCTCTGTCGCGCAAGGATCTATATTTTAACCCCAACTCTCCTTCTTTCCCTCACTTCCCTCTTCTTCCTTTTTCCCTGCACGATACCCTTTCTCTCCTTCCTCTATATCTCCATTTGTCTCTCTGTCCCTCTCTCCGGTTGTCGCGACTTCGTCTCCAAGGGGTTCAGATTAGGTTTTTTTTGGTTTTTTTTCTTTTTCAAATTGGGGTTTAGAATTAGGGCAGTCGAGTTAGATTTAGGGTTCATAAATTGCGGGTTACATTTAGGTTCTTAAATTAGAGTTTTTAGGGTTCTTAATTGGGGTTAGATTTAGGTCTTAAATTAGGGGAACGATTTTGGGCAGTGAGGTTAGATTAGGTTTTCTTAATTTGGGGGTTAGATTTAGGCTGCTTCACTGGGGGTTAGATTAGGGTTATTAAATTAGGGGTTTTTTAATTTCAAGTACAGGGTTCGAATTAGGGGTTTTTTTAATTTAAGTACAGGGTTCTTAAATTAGGGATTTGTTAATGTTTTCTTGTGTTCTATTCATCCACAACATTGCACTTACACTTTTCCATATGCAACAATCCTTTTATTTATTTATCTTTATATCGTATAATTCACCTTTTTAATTCTCTTTTATTACGATTAGATGAAATATATTTATGTTTGTGGTTTTTATGTTGGAATTTAAGGTATTGTAGGATGTGTTCTCTATTGTAGGTTTGAAAGAAAAAAAATTGAATTGCACTGTACATTTGTGGAGTACTTTTTTAGAGATTTGCATTGTAGAATGCCACAATTTCTTGATATATAATGGGGTATTAGCCTTTGTTGTTGCCTTATTAATATGATAGACGGTTGCGTTACTTGTTGAATTTGGCCTCCCAATTTTGAAGTTACATTTTTAGGAATGTCATGAATGGATTCTCTCCTGGGTCTGGTTATACTTAATTCACCAAGAAGGACAAAAAATGGGAAATTTATATGTAAAATATGTTTTCAGCCAGATAGGGCAATGTCATGGTGATTAGGTATAACAAACCAATAGGAACACATTAAATCAAATGAAATATGTTTGTGAACTCCATTATTATTATTATTCAAAGATATGGGAACCCACTTGATATAAGCAAATCTGGATTTTACTAGTAAATAATGATATGCTCTCTCTCACTTTATTAGTTTGTTGTGAGGTCTTTATTTAAACATAAGGTAGTAAGGATATCCAAGGCACCTCACATTTGTTTGATTTTAGGTAGTAAACTTGTAAGGATGCCCTTTATGCTAGTTTCTTCTTATAAGTTATAATTGTTGGGTCTATATCCTATCTGAATTGATTAGTTTGTGTATAGTATATCAATTTTAAGTTTTGTTTCTGGCAAACTTGAATTGGGTTTAGAATTAGGGTTTTTAAATTTCGTTTTAAATTTAAGTTCAAATTATTAGCATGTGTACGGTAAGTTAAATCTTTGTGTACAAAACAAATTGATTTCCAATTTTGTAGATGTCACACCTCATTAGAACCCGGAGGGCGATGACTTCTACACCTAGTCCAACGGCTATACCTAGTTCGTCGACTACACCTACTACTGATGCCACTGCTCCGGCAAAGATGGACCATAGGCCGGTCAATCCGGATGACCCAGTTGGTCTTCCAGTCCCACAGGCGCAGGCATCGTCGACTTCTTCTGTGGTGTTGCCTATTAGCACCCGATGTACTCACCGGCGGCCTCGCAATACGGACCAGATGTCACCATCGGGATCCACAACCGATGCCTTGGGTACACAGCCAGATATACAATCCTAATTCACTCCCTCATTCCCATGTTAACTCAGTTTTGTTATTTTAGGTTCAATTTGTTATGTCATGTCATGTAAGGATTAAAAAGTTTCCATTGTTTTCTCTTCTTTTTTTTTGTTCGCAATTTCTTCGCTTTTAGAAATGGGTTTTGTCAAGAAATCAAAATTGTGTGTATTTCGTAATTCATGTCTGTTAATTTTTATGTTTTTGCAATTTTTTTGTTAATTTATGTGTCATTTCTTAGTTACTCAAATGGGTTTCTCACGGAATTGAAATGGTAGTGCTGTGGAAGAGATTTGATGCTGAGGAAATGGCGAAAATGTTTAACTGGGAAATGAAAACCTTGGTAATTATCATGAAGCAATGTTTTTAGAGTCGTAGAAGTTTCGGTTGTGACTGTCAGAGTCTTACAAATGTCAATGTGGAAGAGGTTATATGGAATTGTTTGCTACGGCAGCTTAGAATTCTTTGCCAAGCCTGTTGCCACCAATGTTTTCGAGCCTGTGTATACAAGCTCGAAAATTGGCCGTCTTGGATGGCAGTTGTCGCCATTTTTAGAAGTTTGTTGTGGTATTTCAAAACGCTCGAATTGGAAATAATATATACTAAAACTTAGTTTTGGAGCACTGTGGATGACCAGTGGTCTTACGTTTTTGCCCTTCTGTTTTTGCTTTGTATGCCTTGTTGTTTTCTGTTTGCTATAGTGAAAAGTCGATTTTACCCATTCGCTCCACGCGCCTGTCATCCTTGATTTGTTCCATTCGTTTGTGAAGTTTCTTTTCGATTTAACCCTCTGCTTCTGCTGCTCTCTCTCTTTCTCTCATCCCTGCTTTATTCTCGCTGCTCATCTCCAATTGTTTGTTGTTCTTAAATATTGTGTTGATTGCCTTGGCAAATATTGGGGGGGGGGGGACTTCCTGATTTTCATCTTTTAAGCTATCTTATTTCTGCTATCTGACTTGAGGAGGGTTTTACACCTAGTATGTTCCAATTAGGAGAAAGGAAATAGTGGCCTCAACCACAGAAGTAGTTGTGATGCTCAATAAGTAACTTTCAAGAGAAATAGAGAAAGAAAATGTATGCGAATGTTAACTGATCAGTTTTGTTATTTTAGGTTCAATTTGTTAAGTTATGTCATGTAAGGATAAAAAAAGTTGTCATCATTCTGAAGCTTTTATTAAACTGTTGGGATCATTGTGTTGGATACGTATATTGTTTATGTTATGTTCAGGGTTTTGGGAAATGTTTTAATTATAGGGGAGGTTATGCCAAAATTTTGGTAGGATTTGTTATTAGTTTTGGGTTAATGATTTTTTTTTCATCTCTTTGCAACGAAGAAAAACACCGGGGGACCTTGTCTTCAATTGAAGACGGCGAAGGTCACTCGGGTGACCAACGGTCGTATCCCAATAGGATACAATGAGCGACATCAGGCAGCACCAACGGCGAAGCAGCATAGTGCATTGGCCCACAACATTGGGCATGTCGTGCGGACCTTTTGCCCTATGCGGTGGAAGTCTTAGAAGGCGATTCCGGATGAGACGAAGAACACGGTGTGCAACCAATTATCCATAAGAAGCGTCGCCTTTTTAATGCTTTTCATGTAAAATTTATATATTTATATTTATTGTTGTCTTTTATTACTAATACTTTCAAAATATTTGTTACATTGCAGACAAACTACAATTTGGAGGACATGGACGAGGACATGGATGAGGACATGTTCGCGTACCTCAATCGCCTCTTCTCCGAACGCTACAAGCAGTGGAAGAGTGACATGCACCAATGTTTCCAGCAATTTGATGATCCGCAGGTCGCTCTCGAAGAGGGTTGTCCAAAGGAGTTGGAGGACTGACAAGATAGTTGGTTTTGGCTTTGCGGTCATTTTCAGGAGCCGAGCTATGTGGTGCGTTTTTAATTACGACTTATTTCATTTTACTTTTTTTAATTTTTACAAATATTTATTATTATTTTTTAATTTTCTTTAAGTATTACAACTAATACGTTTATTTTTTGTATAACAGAAGAAGGTGAAGGCGAAGGCGAACAAGATAAATCAAGAGAAGAAGACTCTTCTCCACCATTTGAGTTCGAGGCCTTTCTCCTATAGGATGGAGGCGCGACGGAAGGTATATATTACATCTTTCATTTCTAATTTTTAAATGTCGCTAATAATTTTTTTTTTCTTACTAACATTTTCCTTATCTTTTTCGATTTCAGGAAGGTTCAAAATTTCTGGAGATCAACATCTTTGCTGACATTTATGTACGACCTGGGAATGAGTTGACCGAATCCCTTCATGTAAGTAATTTCTTATGCATTCAACATTTATACTAATTATTTCAAATTGTTTTCTATTAATAATCCTTTTTTTTTTTCACAGGCCACTATGGTAGAGAAGAGTCAATTGGTGCTTCAAGAGTCTGCCTCCCAGCTTCCTTCGGACACTCCAATTGAGTCTGTGGATCCCCCTAAGGATGCAGGGTTTCACATCTTCATAGAGACGTTGGACCAAACTTTCGGTCGGAAGCCAGGGACTTATTGTTGGTGGATGGGAAATGCCAAGCGGCGGGAGAGTAGAGCCTCGTCATCCTCGCAGTCAAAGGGCCAGGTTACGGCTTTGACGCAAGAAATTGTTAGCCTGAGGAGTGAGCTGGCATCGTACAAGTCTCAAATGTAATGCTTGTACAGGCCCTTAGTTCCTCCGAAATACATTTCCCCAATTCTTCTGCACCATCGCCCTCACAACCCTTCCACACCGAGCATGCACAGCAATCAGGCCCGTCAACCTTCGACCTCATCCCCAACCAACAGCAAGATCCTTCGAATGACTATAGATTTTTCCACTTTTTTTTCATAGTTTTGTTCCCGCTTTCTTTTATAACTTTATATTTGTACGTACATTTTTATTTATGTTATAAATAAATATTGTTTTTTTATTCATTAATTTTTTTTTTTTTTTGTCAGTAGTATGAAATCTTTTTTTTTTAATTTTCCTTTTATTCTATTTTTTTTAATTAAAATTACACTTGCCCGACGTCGACCAGTTGTCGCTCAAAATAAAGCGCGTCTTATAACTTCGTCGCGCATTACCACGTGCCTCTTACATTTTTCGTCGCGCATACTTTTCAAGACGAACTAGTCACAAAGCACACTTGTACCCTTTTATATCATACGACGAAAACCTTCATATAACTTTAGCGCGACGAATAGTAAAGCGTCGCGCAAATTTTTTTTTTTCGCGACGAGTTTGAAATTGTTCGTTGCGCAATGTCTTTTTTCAATACCTTTGCGTGACAATTTTCCGGTCGCCGTAGTTTTTATGCGACCTAATATTGATTTGCGCAACAAAATCTCCCTCGTTGCGCAAGCTATTTAATTTAGTAGTGTAGTTTGATTAGTGTGATTCGAGTGGGTAGATTGTTTGATTTTGAGAAGGAAAATATGAGTTTCAAGACTGGTTTCACTTTCTGCAATTTTTTTGGCAATCCATCAGTGGAAGGGCCATGGAGAGAAGAAGAAAAAAGAGATGGGAAGAAGCGGATCGGCTAAATTAATTAGGGTTGCGAAAGAGAGCTGGTAGATTTTAGGGGTATACTTGGAAGTTAAATATTTAAAATTTTAACACGTTAATAATAGAGTTTAAAGTGATAACAATGGAGTCCATATGGCAAGAAATGAATGAGAAGGGCAAGTAGGGAAAGATAAGAAGAAAAGGTAGTTAGCATCCATCAAAAAAAAAAAAAAGAAGATGAAGAAGAAGAGGATGTTATCTCAACCTTAAAACAAAAAGAAAAATAAGCCATAGAAACACTAGATTTTAAAATGAGGGTTGTGTGCATTAGAAACGTCCAAATTTCCATGATCACAAATTAACAAGTCAAATACAAAGTCTGTCTCTAACTTTGACAGTTAGATGTAAGTAGAAAATTACACTCATGAAAACCAATTTTCAATGAGACAACTTAAAGTTATATGTATGTCATTGACTATTCAATATTCTCACCCGACTTGATAGACTCGTATTGGGCTATACCTTGACATAAGCATCGCTCGACTCCCTTTCTTTCTTCACACTCTCGTATGTCACTATCCATTGCTCCATTATTTCACTACCACACAGACGGATCATTTCTTTCTCTCTCCTATCTAAAACACTTAACATCACAGAGAAACACATATTCATTACCGGGCTGGTACTGAGATTTCAGCATCTGTGCTAGGTCCTCACGTAGATGCAAATGGAAACCGATCATGTTGAAAAACGTAACGCTGCCATGAAAAACGTCCTCCTCATTATAAGCTGCGCACTTCTATCCATAGGCACATGTGGAGGTCCATTGGTAATGCGCCTCTACTTCATCCATGGAGGCAAGCGTGTCTGGCTTTCGAGCTGGCTCGAAACCGGCGGCTGGCCAATCATCTTCATCCCCATAGCCATGGCTTATTGCTACCGCCGCAAGACTGAAGGCCCATCAACAAAACTCTTCTTCATGAAGCTCCCACTCTTTACAGCCTCCGCTGTCATCGGCGTCCTCACCGGTCTGGACGACTACCTTTACGCCTATGGCGTTGCTCGACTTCCGATCTCCACGTCAGCCCTAATCCTCGCTAGCCATTTAGCCTTCACTGCCCTTTTTGCCTTTATTCTTGTGAAGCAGAAGTTCACCTCATTCTCCATAAACGCCATCGTGTTGTTGACTATTGGCGCGGTTGTTTTGGGGTTGAACACCAGCTCTGATCGTCCAGAGGGGGAATCGAATAAGGAGTATATTGCCGGATTTTTTATGACGGTGGCGGCGGCTGCTTTGTATGGATTTGTGTTGCCGTTGATAGAGTTGACATACAAGAAGGCCAAGCAGACCATTACATATGCTTTGGTTCTAGAGGTTCAATTGGTTATGTGTTTGTTTGCTACTCTTTTTTGCACTGTGGGAATGCTTATCGACAACGACTTCAAGGTTAGCTGTATTTGGCCTCTTCTTAGTTATCTTCATCCAATCATAGTTATAGCCTTATAGGAAATTCTATTTCAATTCATTGTTAATGTGTTTTCTTGCTTGTTAATATTACAGAACCATCTAATTTTTAAGTCACATTTTAAATGTTATCTTTACAAAAACTTAGCTAAATCTAAATCAATTTAGTCATATAACTTTTTTTTTTTTTCAACAAACGATATTATCTACACTAACGGGGTGGGTGAGAGGTCTAGCAATAATGTGGTTCAAATTCGCTTTTGATGAGAATCGGACCTAAGATTTCTCACTTACAAGTGAATAGGAATACCACTAGACTGTAGTCCTAAGTGACTAATCATATAACTTGTTATTCAATAATAAACGAACTAGGTTCTTTACCGTAGCAATGAAATCATGACAATGTTAATAATAAATAAAAAGGATATTTTTTACTTAATGGTATAGCCAAAAAGAGTTAATAGGACCTACATGTATATTTTTTTACTTAATTAAGTGGAACAAGTACGATAAATTTATAAGGTGCCTTTAGAATTGTGAGGAGATAATGAAGCTTTTGCTAGCCAACTTTCAAGTTTATAAGTTCAGAAAATCTACAAGCTTTCCTTTTCCTTTTCCTTTGGAGTATATCCTCAGTCGTCAGTCCTCACAAAAGGACTAAAGAGCCAGAATGTTATAGTGGAGTGCTGTTATAGTGGAGTGCTGAGCTAGATTGACCAATTCGTTGATTTGTTGATTTGACTCTCAAACTTGTACATAATTGTCAATCTTGAAACTTTAGTTTTAGCTGATTACCTCTCTGTATAAATGGTCAATTTCCCCATTGACGTTAGATTTTGAAATTTTTCATCCATCTTGGTCAAGCATACAACACATGGCAATTGTATTAGGGCAAAAGGTAATTTTGTTTGGCTTTTTAACCAAAATGGTCCTTGAGATTTGCATAACACATCGCTTTGGTCCTTGAGATTGAAAATCCATTGAAATGGTCCTTGAGTTTGTCCACCACCCATTATTTTGGTCCTTTCGTTAAAAACTCTGTTAAGTGTCCCGGAGCTCTTAGCCGAAAGTTTGGATAATTTTCAAAATTTCATAACTCAATCGTTTCTTAACCAAATTCGACCCATAATATATCAAAATGAATATAGGAAAGTGTATAACAGGATTATACATATTTGTAAGCCCAATGGTTGTCGTAGATGGTTGGAAAATAGTCTGAAAGGTGACTGGTCCGCGGAAAAACTGGAAAACTCATCGGAAACTGGGTAAACTTTAAACGTTCATAACTTCTTCAATACTCAACAAAATCGAGTGATTCAAAAACAAAAATCATACTTCTCAACGAGACAAAGAGAATGGTACCTTTCTCGATGGTGGACAATCTCAGGGACCATCTCCGGGACACTTAACGGAGTTTTTAACGGAATGACCAAAATAATGGATGGTGGACAATCTCAAAGACCATTTTTATTGATTTTCAATCTCAGGGACCAAAGTGATGTGTTATGTAAATCTCATGGACCATTTTGGCTATAAAGCCATTTTGTTTTGGTAAATTGGGCATAAAGCCAATACTTTGCAACTGCTAATTGGAGCCCAATGACAAAGGGCTGGTTTGGTATTGCTGTGCTTTGAAAAAAAAACTGCTGTGAGAATAAGCGGCTGTGAAATAAATCAGCAGAGTGTTTGGTAAACTTTTTTGTAAAAGTGCTTTTGGAAAAAAAAAAAAAAAAAAAAAGCAGTCTGATAGTGGATCTTTTCATTAAAGGAGCATTGTAGCTCCGTGTGCTTTGAAAAAAAAAACCAGTTTTCCAAAGCTGCAAATAGCTGCTTCAGCTTTTTCCTTTGATTTCAACTTATTCTCACAGCAGCTTCCAAAATAAGCCCTTTTTTTTTAGTTTACCAAACACCTAAAACCCTCACAGCTTTTTTTCATGGGTGCTTTTTTTTTAAGCACCTCACTCCCAAACCACCCCTAAATCAAACAAAAGATGTACGGAGTCAGCTAGCGGAAAAGAAGAAAGCAATATGTTGTCCGTATTAGGGATAAAATTACTTTATGTCTCTCAAACATTTGTCATGTAACCAAAATTGATAGAGAATCAGATGTAAAATTCTAAAATTTAACGTAAGTGGGGAAATTGGTTAAATATAAATGTTCTGGAGTAATCGACTAAAATAAAGTTGAAGAGGAATTACCAATCCACAAATACGTCAGCTAGGTTTACTAAAATACGATTACTTCATGCTTTGAATTAATCTAAAGTTATTGTACCAACTATCAATTAATGAGTGACTTTATTCTACTTTTTTTGTTCATATGTATTGGTACACTAGATACCATGTATTTTCAATAAACTGGATCAGCCATGTCATAAAATTGAGAAGTTAGTTTTAATTATTTCATCATTATTATATAAAAGATTTTTGTTGGACATGAGATCTTACTTCCGTTTTTGTACATTTTAATCTCATGATGTGTTTCAAAAATAAATAAATAAAATGATAAATGAGCGCAGTTTAAGCCATTTGATAAAATTTTAACTGTTGTATATACGTAATTTATTGTTCTCCTTTATGGTAGATTAATCTTTCTTGGATAAGCTGGTTAGAATCGCATGCTTCTCATTTAAGTTAGAAATCAGAATTATTTTTAGTAATTTACTTCTCGTGATTTAGATGATTTGTGTAGAAATCATTGGTATATAAAAAGGATATTCTTTGGTAAATAGTGTAATTTATTTACAACTTTTTCAGGTTATTCCAAAAGAAGCAAGAAAATTCGATCTTGGGGAAACCAGGTACTATGTGGTGCTGGTATTTAGTGCTATATTATGGCAAGGTTTTTTTCTGGGAGCCATAGGAATCATCTTCTGCGCCTCATCTTTGCTTTCTGGAATTGTGATTGCTTCTTTAATCCCCGTAACTCAGATCCTAGCAGTTATTTTTTACCATGAAAAATTCCAAGCAGAAAAGGGAGTCTCTCTTGCACTCTCTCTCTGGGGATTTATCTTTTACTTCTATGGTGAGAGAAAACACAACAAGGAAAAGGAAAAGAAAATCGAAATCGAAATTGCGGAGAAAAAGAAAGACACACCAGAAACAATACAAGTTCCTCAACAGGGAACCCTAGCTACTCAGCAGTCACAAACCCTAGTTGGAGTTTAAGAACGAGGGGGAAGGCCGCCACTGCCGTTTGGGCGGCAGCACCCATATTATCATTTCCCCTTGGTATTTATATTTTGGTTGAAAATAAATTGTAAATTATCAGGCAACGTTTTATGCGTTAAAGAATTTCTAAGCTCTAGTTTTGCGTACATGTCTTGATTAATTATGAAAAACAAATCTTAGTATGACTAAGGTCAAATTATCAAATTGTTTTAGGCATTACCAAATTCTTCGATTTATTTAAGTTGCTTAATTAATATTAGTGATGACAATTTTTTTATTTTTTTATTTTCCAAACAATAGCCAGCTGCAGTAGTTGAAGGATTACTTCTAGATTTCAATATATCTAACAAGCATGCATAACAAGAAGCATAAATTAACCCCTCCACTTGATAATATATAAGTATGTACCAATACGGCGTTAAGAAATATTCAATCTCTTGATTTAAACCGTTCATTTTTCAGATTAGTGTTTGTTGCTATTGTTCAAGTATTAACCGTCAAAGATGAGATATGATGGTTTATCAAAAGAAAAAAGGGATATAATAGATAATACAATGGGCATATGTCTCTTTTTCATCAAGGGCTCATATATACTAGTCCGAACTTGCTCAAACGAATGTTAGCATTTAAACAGAGCATCTTATTTTTAAATTATAGGTCACCAAAATATTTGCAATGTGCATTTCCTTCATGTAAATCCTCAACAACTCCAATTAACCTGCACGAACTTTCATCCTGCCAAAAAAGAAAAAAAAGGAAGTTAACGATCAACTTAATTTCTTTCATATTCGCCCAGACCGACCAGGCCGTGAGCTTTCACTACGAACATGACAATAAGTCGAAGCTAGCATTTTTATAACATTTTCAAGTCGTTGACAGAACAATTAACCAATACACCACTGCGAAAGCGGCTGACATTTCAGCCAGAGGAAGCTGCTTCACGAGTAGTGATAATAATGACTACAAATACTAAGCCTTTCAACAGATGATGACACCATATAACAGGCATAGAATTGCTGTAACAAGAAGCATAAATCATCTTGATGATACCATCTAAGTAAATTTTTTAGTCTCATTGGCTTAGGAGAGACTGGTTCCAAAACCCAATTTTAAGCCAAGTGCCCGTTTGATAACCATTTCGTTTGCAGTTTTTTGTTCACTTTTTCTGCTTGAGACATAAGGAAAGTATATGGGGGAAAGAAGGGTAATGGAAGAGAGGGGAAGAGTGAGTGAAAACATAGTCTTGAAGTCAAAACTACTTAAAATACTTTTTAGTTTTCATTCTGTGTGTCTTTCCTTGTACATTTCTTTGACATCTCTACCACCATCCTTTATCCACTCCTCTTCATCCCTCCTTTCCCCCGTGTATTTCCCCTCTATCACTAAAACGAAAGTGAAAACCAAAAACCAAAAACCAAAAACGAAATGGTTATCAAAATGGCCTAAAGCTTACTACCAATCTCAAAACCAAAGTATCTTAAATGCTTATTACAAATCCCGACAGCTCCTTATCTTGCTTCATAATTACATTATATGTAGCCACTAACCAATAACAAAAATGTGATGTATACAATAAAAGTGATCACTAAGAGGAAAATTTTCAGAGTGAAGATTTGAAAAGAATCATTGAGCCAATAATTGGACAATCATTATTTTCAAACTTTGACATTTAAAAGTTGCATATACAACCAAATTGAGTAGATTAAAATGGACGGTAATAAAAGGGTGGGGAATGTGCTGACTAGTCATGAGAAGATTGGTACCTTTAATTAACAGAACTCGGAAGAATGGAAAAGTCTATGTATCTCGATCAAAATTGCCTGGGGCCAGCATTCAGCCCATGGATTTGTTCAGCAACAAAAGAATCAATATGAATATCGAGAGTTCAAGCATAAACCTAGGCTTCGAAACACGTTCAAGGATTCTCTGAAACCTGTAAGTTCAACCAGTAGATAGCTGCTGATAAAGCCTGTTATCCAGTTAAAGATAATCATCACTATCAGAAAATGACAAAGATTCACCGATAATCGGTAATTCAGCTAATTGATCTTATGCTCATTTGACTTCCACCAAGCTGTTTTGAACATAAAATTCACAGGATGAGCATTTTACAATGCCTTCCATCAGTTACATTTAACAAACATGAATAGAGTTCGGCTGACACAAATTAAGGACATGAGGTTAACATTTTCTTCATATTAGAAAAGCAGGAACTTTAAAACAATTAAGAAACTAAAGGGGTGATACGTGTATCTTACCCTAGAATCTAATCCGTGGCTTAAACACTATCACATTACAAAAGCAACTAAGTACTGTTTAAAATATATATGTTTCTTGGGGGGGGGGGGGGGGGGGGGGGGGAAGAATCATATAACTAGCATTTTATGAGTAAATGGCCTACCAATCTCTTTCATTGGAACTGGAAGTACTGTCTCCATGAATAATTTCCTCCTTCGCAAATTCTTCTAATATAGCACGTTGCCTTTCGTTGAGTTCACTTATTATAGAAAAAAGATGAATGAGATAAAAGCATTCTCATAGCTCAGTAGTGTAGAACTAACTGCAACGTCAAAAAACCATTGAACCCAGATCTACAATTCGTTAAACTACAGTAATATAGAACATCATATCAGTCTTACAATGTACTCATCATGCAACAAAAGGACTTCCTCTAAATGTCTATAAAGATTATATATGTAGTTGAGTAGAAATTAATCTAGAAGCCGTACAACAGCCAACACCAGGAAAAGAAATTGACAGAAGAACTGTGTATGAGCTCCAGTGATGCCTTAAGCCTGTGGGCCAGTTACAAGTTTAACCAAGAGTATGCTAGTCAGTAGTCTCTGCCAGATAATACCACAAATCATTCACAGAGCAAAGCAGAGGTGGGTGCTGATTTTAATTCAACTTAGGTACTTGAGCACAGGGGTAAATCAGCAAGTAGCTCAGTTTTTACTTGATCAGTGCAAACGCGTATTTTCATAAATCTAAACAGTTATTTAGGGAAAAAAAAAAGTATAAACAAACACCAATTAAAACAAAGTATGATCTAAAGGACTCAAGTAATAATCATATTACAAATGTATTACGTTTGCAAACAGTGCCAAAAACCAATGTGCAGACAACAAAAAAAGGAAAAGTCGTCATATTGAGTCGTAAACATATGATATACAAAATCATAAAGACAGCTTACGTGGGAAATTTAACACGGAATCGCACATATTGATCTCCATGCTTAACTAGGAAACCATGTTTTGGCAGTCCTGCAACAATATACTGGCTAAGCAAATTTCAAGGAAGAAAAAGGTACTAAATTTTCAGCAGTTGAAAAGAATGATTTAGTTACCTTTGCCTCTTAGTACCAGATGTTGGCCAGGCTGAACCCCCTTTGGTATCTAACAGGTCCATGATTACAAGGAAGAGTCAGTTCGTAGGATCAAGAAGAAAGTGGAACAGTTAGAAATATGAAGACAAGCAGAATTGAAAGAGAAAAGTAATCAATCGGCAAAACTGAAATCCAATCACAAGAAAAAGCCAATCTATATGGTAAGTCAGCTATACAGTCTCATTAGGAAACACCAATATTTGAATCCATAAAATAAATATTCAGCCTAATTCACACTATAATCTGCCCCTAAACAAATAAGAACATTGCCACAATGACCGCCATCATAGTGGGAACAGGGCGGTTATAAGATTAGCCAAAGGATAAATGATCAGTTTTCCAATTTAACTACATATGTTTCTTTTAACATATAGCATATTGGGTTTACCTCTCATTCTTTAGTATTTGTTTTAGTACATAAATCCTCATTTAAAATTCAATAATGCCCACACGGAAGAAACAAAGAACTTAAAAATCATGCTGAGACTGACATACAACACATTAGATTCCTGACCTTAATAATTTTTTAATTTTATTTTCAAATATCAGCAGGATGGGAAGACTCCAGAGCTACTCTGCATCTTACACTCAGCTTTATACCATATCGTACACATCCAATGTATCCAATTCAAGATCCCTAAACCCCAAACTCATGCCATGTAGTTGGGCGTACTTCATAAATTATCAAGTTGCCTAACAGAACTAACAAAGCTCACTTATTTGGTGGCTACACAGAAAAGTATTGCCAACAAAGTTTCAAGTTATTTAGATACTGGAGGTTAGAATAAAGAGAAAACTCTTACTTTTACTTCTATCTTCCCAGACAAAGTTGGTACCTCAACCGTACCACCAAGAATAGCCTGAAATATTCAAACTTCAGCATCAAAAGTAATATTTAACGCTTGTAGAAACACTATATCTAAATGGGACAATAGGACAACGAAATTGCCTTCAATGCCTACTGGAAAATAACCTGCATTAGATACTTATCCATTTTTTTTGGGCACGAATAAATAGTTAGAGCAAACATGGAAGTTGACAAAAGAAATAGTATTAAGTTTTTAGAAAGAGAAAAGAAAACAATAATGAGGATGATAAAAGTAAATTTGGAAAAGAAAAAAGACAAAAATATAACATCATATGATACTAAGAGGAAAGCACCAGAAGTTGCCAAAAGAAAGTATATAAATAAGGTGGCTGTTAGGCGTATCAAACCAAGGAATCATTCTCACTTGTGTAAAGCTAATACTAGAGTCCACATAAAGATCTGCACCATCTCTAGCAAAGATAGGATCTTCATCAACCTACACCAAAGAGAAAGGGAATTTGACAAGGCATATCAGGATACACATTCGCAACCATACTAGCTTCTATACAATTAGTCACTTGAATGCAAGCCTTCATTGGATCAAGTTCAAATAATCATATACAACAACAACAACAACAACAAAGCCTTTTCCCACTAAGTGGGGTCGGCTATATGAATCCTAGAACGCCATTGCGCTCGGTTTTGTATCATGTCCTCTGTTAGATCCAAGTACTCAAGTCTTTTCTTAGGGTCTCTTCCAAAGTTTTCCTAGGTTTTCCTCTACCCCTTCGGCCCTGAACCTCTGTCCCGTAGTCACATTTTCGAACCGGAGCATCAGTAGGCCTTCTTTGCACATGTCCAAACCACCGGAACCGATTTTCTCTCATATTTCCTTCAATTTTGGCTACTCCTACTTTACCTCGGATATCCTCATTCCCAATCTTATCCTTTATCGTGTGCCCATACATCCCACGAAGCATCCTCATCTCCGCTACACCCATTTTGTGTACGTGTTGATGCTTCACCGCCCAACATTCTGTGTCATACAACATCGCTGGCCTTATTGCCGTCCTATAAAATTTTCCCTTGAGCTTCAGTGGCCTACGACGGTCACACAACACGCCGGATGCACTCTTACACTTCATCCATCCAGCTTGTATTCTATGGTTGAAATCTCCATCTAATTCTCCGTTCTCTTGCAAGATAGATCCTAGGTAGCGAAAACGGTCACTTTTTGTGATCTTCGCTAGATTGCTCCGGTCATTAGTGTGGATAAGTATATAAATGGATAGAGATAGGAAAGCAAACACAAGATGTACGTGGTTCACCCAAATTGGCTACGTCCACGGAATAGAGGAGTTCTCATTAATTGTGAAGGGTTTACACAAGTACATAGGTTCAAGCTCTCCTTTAGTGAGTACAAGTGAATGATTTAGTACAAATGACATTAGGAAATATTGTGGGAGAATGATCTCGTAACCACGAAACTTCTAAGTACCGGAGTGTGGTATCGTCTTGACTTGCCTTATCTGTCTCATAGGTAGATGTGGCATCTTCTCTGGAAGTACTCTTCCTCCATCCAGGGGTGGTATCTGTAACTGGTAGAGATGCACAAGGTAATGTATCAATTTCACTTGAAGCTTACTTGTAGTTTCAGGCTTGGTCAAGCGCGATACAAACCATGTAGTAGGAGTCCCCCAAGTCGCCGGGCTAGGGGATCTGCTGAAAGAGGTGACAGACAAGGTAAGCAATCAGAGCTCCGGCTGATTGTTCACATTCTCCCTATCTTGCAGGCAGCATGAAGGACAAAGAGAAGAAAAATGAGAAGAGATGATATGGGATACTTTTGCTTTTGAAGAAGTAACTTTCCACAGGCTTATTCTTGAACCGGGCTGGAGGGTTTTCTGGTTTCCTCCAGAGTATAAGGCCGACTGAAGAATTTGAGGGTCAAAACAAGTCCATCAAATCTAGAGTACGTTCGACCCTGCTGATATGGGATACTTTTGCTTTTGACAGAGTAGTGGATGTATCGGCACGTGTGCTGTTACGCTTGTCTCCACATGCTTCCTTGTATCCTTCTCACTTACCCTATCTGTTCCTCAGGCAGATGCGGTATCTTCCCTGGAAGCATAAGATGTTGAAGATGAGTACTCGAGAGCAATGTCAGGTAAGTAATCAGGTAAGGGGTTCCAGGCAGTCAGTTCCTGGCTGGAAGCTTGATTCCAAGTGCTGACTGATTGCTCTCTTTCTCCTTGTCTTGCAGGTCAGAACAAGGCCAAAGGAAAAGACAGGGAAAAAGCATGATATGGGATACTCTTGCTGTTAACCCTGATGATATGAGATATTCTTGCTCTAGTATAGCTTGTTTACAGAGGTATTATCGGGGGGAAAGAAAGCTGAATATTTCGAAAGGCTTTGTTGGGAGTGCCCTCTCAGATAAGAGAAAGGGTTGAGCATTTTTGCAGGTCTGCCCCAGTCTCAGCCCTTGATTAATCTGAACTAGTATTCGACTTCGGCGCCTCGCTCCAGGATGATTCTCCACCCTTCTATCAGTTGCAACATGAAGAACATGCCTTAGCTTATGGGTAAAATGTTAGGGATGGAGGTCGACATATATAGGAGTCTCCCTAACATCAAGTAATAATGCTATTCCTTTACCCTGCTTGGTCATAGCACGGTAGTGGGAGCTGCCAGCTTCACATGTTTTAACTCTGTCAGAGCACTTTGAAAAAGTGGTCTGTGGTATCTGGAAAGCTGATGTTGCGTGTGAAGATTACAGACAAGCTTTATCCAAGGAGATCCAGCTCTTGAAGTTGGGAAAGTGGTGCCTTTTCGGTTTTCGAACAAACAATCCTGTCGGGGATCTGGCTCTCGAGATTCGGAGAACGATGCCTCTTCGATTTTTGAGAAAGCAATCATGCTGGGGGTCTGGCTCTCGAGATTCGAAGAGTGGTGTCTCTTCGATTTTTGAGAAAGTAATCATGTTGGGAGTCTGGCTCTCAAGATTCGGAGGGCGGTGCCTCTTCGATTTTGGAGCAAGCAATCTTGTTGGGAGTGTTTTCTCGAATGTGAGTAAAGGTTGGGCATGTTTGCTAGTCTACCTTGCCACGAAGCACAGAGGTTGACACACAGGGACTTTCCAATTATCCAACAGTGGTACTGTTCCTTTACCCTCTCTTCGATTTTTGAGAAAGTAATCATGTTGGGAGTCTGACTCTCGAGATTCGGAGGGCGGTGCCTCTTCGATTTTGGAGCAAGCAATCTTGTTGGGAGTGTTTTCTCGAATGTGAGTAAAGGTTGGGCATGTTTGCTAGTCTACCTTGCCACGAAGCACAAAGGTTGACACACAGGGACTTTCCAATTATCCAGCAATGATACTGTTCCTTTACCCTCTTCGATTTTTGAGAAAGTAATCATGTTGGGAGTCTGGCTCTCGAGATTCGGAGGGCGGTGCCTCTTCGATTTTGGAGCAAGCAATCCTGTTGGGAGTGTTTTCTCGAATGTGAGTAAAGGTTGGGCATGTTTGCTAGTCTACCTTGCCACAAAGCACAGAGGTTGACACACCCAGACTTTCCAATTATCCAGCAATGGTACTGTTCCTTTACCCTTGTGGGTAATAATATGGTAGCTAGACCTTCAAAATTTATGTGTCTAAACTTTGTTAGTGTTGTTTCTTTGCAATTCTTTTACCCTTCTTGGTCAGAGCGATGTAGCGGGAGCTGCAAGCTTCACGTGTCTCAACTTTGTCAGAGAACTTTGGCAAAGTTATATGTGGTACCCATGAGTTACTGTTGCGTGTGGGAAGTGGGTGATTGAACAGTACGATTCATGTGCTTTCTACTTCGCCAGAAATCTTCGACAGAATGCCCATAATTTCCGCAAAGCTGAGTGTGCGTGTGACAGGTGCTGACAAGGCTGGAAAAGTAGGTGCCTCTTCGATTTCTGAGATCAGCCCTCGTGGTCTCTTAGCAGCCCAGCTTTTGAGAAAGCAAGCCTCTTCGATTTCTGAGATCGGCCTTCGTGGTCTTTGAGCAGCCCAGCTTTTGAGAAAGCAAACGCCTCTTCGATTTCTGAGATCGACCCTCGTGGTCTCTGAGCAGCCCAGCTTTTGAGAAAGCAAACGCCTCTTTGATTTCTGAGCAGGCGCCTCTTCGATTTCTGAAGCTTCGTCGAGTGCAGATTTTTATAGGGGCTGACATTAAGTTCCAAAGCACACTTGAATATCCACCAGTAGAAGCTCCATTCATGCACTTCTAAGATCTTGATTTGTCCGACCTCTTCTCTCTTCAACACCTTTGAAAATGTATGGCCCCCCCGACCGTCGTTTTGACTTGAACCTTGTTGAAGAGGCAGCCCCGCCTTCTCCAGACAACATATGGCGCCCATCCTTCGTCTCCCCTACTGGTCCTCTTACCGTTGGGGATTCCGTGATGAAGAATGATATGACCGCTGCGGTAGTGGCCAGGAACCTTCTCACTCCCAAAGATAACAGACTACTTTCCAAACAGTCTAATGAGTTGGCTGTTAAGGATTCTCTGGCTCTCAGTGTTCAGTGTGCAGGTTCTGTGTCCAATATGGCCCAACGCCTATTTGCTCGAACCCGCCAAGTTGAATCATTGGCGGCTGAAGTGATGAGTCTCAAACAGGAGATTAGAGGGCTCAAGCATGAGAATAAACAGTTGCACCGGCTCGCACATGACTATGCTACAAACATGAAGAGGAAACTTGACCAGATGAAGGAATCTGATGGTCAGGTTTTACTTGATCATCAGAGATTTGTGGGTTTGTTCCAAAGGCATTTATTGCCTTCGTCTTCTGGGGCTGTACCGCGTAATGAAGCTCCAAATGATCAACCTCTGATGCCTCCTCCTTCTAGGGTTCTGTCCAGTACTGAGGCTCCGAATGATCCCCCTCCGGTGCCTTCTCTTTCTGGGGCTCTACCGACTGCTGAGACTTCTCCTAAGCAACCTTTGTGAAGGCTCCCTCTTGTTTGTTTATTTTAACTCAAGTATATGTACATATTTGTAACTTATCGGGGATATCAATAAATAAGCTTTCCTTCATTTCAACGTATTGTGTTAAATACACCAAAGCCTTCTTCGCTAAGTTCTTTGAATTTTCTTTTGTTGAAGCTTGTATGTTGAAGCTTTGTGAGTGGAGCATGTAGGTTGAGGTAGTGTTCCCTCAAATAATCATATGCTGTGATAAAATTCCAGAAGCTTGACACAATTCCAGCTTGTCCTCTTATTAAGGGCAAGCACAGGATTAAGTCCTCCACAACACTTTATTAGAACATGCTATAAAAGAAATAGAGTAAGTTGTGCCTTTATTTTAATGTATAGCCAGCCTGCCTCACTTCCTCGTGCCCCACTATTCCCAGCCTCTGGAATGCTGATTGTGTCTCCAGACTCCACACCTATTTGAGAGAGAGAGATAGAGACAGAGAGAGAGAGATTATGAAAGTTCAATTTTGAAATCACAACATATGATAAAATCTGGACATTGCTACATCATGATGACTCAAATCTACCCTCTCTTAATCCAGGGCACTCAGTTTCACATTGAGTGCACTCAGTAAGTTTGTCTACAGTTATATCATTTTTTTATGCTGGAGATAGAATTAAAAATAAGAGTAAACCAAATATTATCATACATAGTGGCAACCAAGTATAGCAAAGCAGCTTCCTTTGTATAAATTCTTGACAAGATTGTCCATGTTTTCTGAACTTATATTCAATTGACCATTTAATTCTGTCTCCCCATATAAATATACGATACCAGTTCTCTATAGCCAAATGATATTTATGTAACACAAATGGGAGAGCATACTGATCAGAAAACCCATTGTTCAACCCCGTTAATCAAATCAAACAATCTATTACCAACCTGCTGGTATTGAAACTTCAACCTGTCTAACACCTTCAACAATCCCTACTCCTCTGCATGACAAGCAATATTCCTGCGACAGGTAGATAAATTAAACACCAACAATATTATTTGCATCAATCAATTTACCAAAATACTCTTCTCATTGGGAATCAAGTTAAACCTTGATTATTTGGCCGGATCCTTTACACGTACTGCATGTTGATGTGAATGGAGGAATTGTAACCTGGTAGGAGATTAAACGTCAGAACAGACTATTGTAGTTAATAATTTGTCGCACTTGTAGAATGAAAAATATAAAATAATCATCTGCTCAAACTGACTCCTTTTAGAAGAAATATTCCCATAATCATAATCAGCGTAGATCTTTAAGACTTACTCTCCCAATACCTCTACAAGTAGGACAAACTTTGGTCTTGGCATTTAGTGGATAGCCATGCCCATCTGCATTATGAAATATAAGGTACTAGAGAAATTACTTATAACAAGGGACTAATTGATCATGAAAACAAACAATGCAAAACTATGAATCCAAAGATGTGCGCAAACTTTTCGACAATAATCTTGTTTGAATTATTGTTTGTCATTCCGATTAAAGAGCGGAGTTATTCGTCACTCTCCTGATAGCAGGGTTTTGCTTAATACCATCCGAATACAATTTTTCTGCCATAATGGTTCTAGTTTACAGTCATTTCTTCTTTCACACATGTTCTTTTCTATCCTAGGTGATGATAGCATGTCGCTAGTGTACTTTGTTTGGGAACTTAAGATCAGATTTGTGATTTGGGGAGGGAACTTTAAAATGGATTGTAGAAGTTCAAAATCTTATCTTAAAGTAGACCAAGATAGCTGTTAATCCAGAATTCAAAGATAATGGGACTTTAATAGCCAGAACGTTGGACTCTGATCACACCCAAACCTGGAAACCCTAATAGTTGACTCCCAAGTCCATAGATGCCCAAGCCGTGGACCCTAGAGCGCAAAAATCAGACCTTATGCACAAATCCCACATGACAAACTCAAACCTAAACCTCATAAACTGAACACAACATCCCAAACATAAACCCTGGATTTCAGACACAAACCCCGATGTCCAGCCAGACCCCTGAACTGGGACACATATTCTAGACCCTGTAACCTGGAATCTGAGCCCAGACCAAACAAGAAAGAGAAATTCCAACACACTTCCCATCGTGAAATATCATAGTCATACATAATGGGAATATTAGAGTCCAAAAAAGTGGTTCCTTGTACAACTAAGCAACAGAATTTATGCTAAACACTAGCCATGATTCTTAATTTCTATACAACCAAATAATATAAAATAAAATTAAAGAAAAAGAGTATAAAAGAAATCCATTACCAATCTTCCATATAAAATAGTAAATAAATAGTGGTCATCTTTATGGTCAAAAGTTTTCAAAAGACACAATGATAATTTTTGAGATCTATGTTATATTTAGAGATTTGCTATTAAAACCCGCAATCGGATCTTAAAATATTTAATCTACTCACGGCAAGAATCACAGGGAACGTGTGAATTGACAGAGAGATGCTTTGTGCATCCTTTAACAGCTTCAGAGAAAGAAAGTGACAACTCCACCTATGAAACACATTAAAAACATTAATCATTTCATCTTGGAAATACAGAAGGTGAACCACATGAGAAGTGTGACCATAAGCGAACCAAGCTTACCTGGATATTTGATCCAACTTGATCAAACTCATGTTCAAAGATCTGCAGTATCAAGTGTCTATCAGAGTAACGAAGATTAATGGTTTCAACAAGCTGCAATTAAGTTTGATGATAGAACAGGCACTGACATACCTCTTGGAATATTTTATGGAATGAACTGGAAAAATTAGTTTCAAAACCATATCTAAACCCCTCTGCACCAGCAGTACCGTGACTCTGATTCTCATACCTAAACCCGTCTGCACCTCCAGCTGTATATCCTACGTTTTCTGACCCACTTGAACGCTTCTCCATTGGGCAGAAAGAACAACTGAGTTAGATCTAAAAACACTATATGGGATTAAGGATTTTTATTGCAAAGAAGCTATTAAACTTTTGATGGAAAAAGCACAACATGCACACCACTTTCTTCCATGTACAAGAAAAATAAAAACTGAAAAAAAGGGAGAATAATCGAAGATGAGTACTCACTAAACAGATTCAACTTTTTTACTACAAAAACTAGCTAAAACAATGTGTAGTGTTTGTGTGGGTATGAGAGAGAGAGAGAGAGAGAGAGAGAGAGAGAGAGAGAGAGAGAGACGGAGTCATTACCCTGTCATATTGCGCCCTCTTTTCAGGATCTTGCAAAGTCTGGATTTAACAATGAAAAAATAAGATTAAAGGAAATCCTACACATCAAAATTTATGATTGCTTAAAAAATAGTACAAGTTTTGGTAATTATGGGATTACTAAGCAGGGTGACCAGTTTGAAAAATTCATTCAGAAACAGAATTTGGGTAAAATGCAACCCGGCCACAAGTCAAACCTCATAGGCATCTCTTATCTCTTGAAATTTTCTTTTAGAAGAAGGATTGTCCCTATTTGCATCTGGATGGTATTTCTTGGCAAGCTGCATTCATAATAGTGTAAAAAATTAAGATACTTTTATCATGGAGAAGTACGCAACAAGTTACTATATAATCAGATAAGAAGAGTGGAAAGAAACACGAAAAGGGAAATGACATGACCAGCATTATTGCACATTTTACATTCCAACTTAATACTTCGTACAATATTCATTTGTGTTGAAAAAATTCCTCCGACTCCACATCCAACCAGAACATTTTTCTTTCGAACAAGCAAATGCATTTTAAACTGAACCAGATGCTGAATTAACATATTAAATTATCAACATTGTTCCTACAATGTATATGGTGAATACTATATGAAATGCAATAGCTTTAGCCACGGTATTCCTTCTATTCAAACCAGACCTCAAAATTACACCCAAAATCCTTTATAGAACTACATACATGCAACTGAAAATAAAACTGACCGTGCGAAATGCTTTTTTAATCTCATCTCGGCTTGCATTTTTCGAAACACCAAGAGTCTCATAATAATCTCGTTCAGCTGCTCGGCAAAACCCTGCAAAGATATCAACTTTAAGCCATAAACCCAAAAGATTCTGTTTCCTACTCCCTGCTAGAGAGAGAGAGAGAGAGAGAGAATGTGCGAAAACCTGAGGCATGGAAATAACGAATTCCCAATGTGCTAGCCAAGCCAGCCACCGACCCGCCGGAGCTCGAACCTAAGTTCAAAGATCATAGAAATTAAGACCGATTGGGAGTTCTCCTAACCACAAAACAATGGGGTAAGAACAGGAAGTTGATAAAGCTCACCAGGTGTTCGATAAAATGCCTCACTGAGCGAGGAGAGGCTCCGGGTCCAATCTGCTTGATCAATGGGCGATTCTGCCGCCACCGACGACACCAGCCGCCTCCGAAGCTGCATTTCCAATCCATATATAAACTCTACGAATAAAGCAAAATTCATGAAGAATAACAGAATCAGTGGTCGAGTTCGCGTCGCTCACCAGGCCGAGGAAGCTTGAGCTTCGCATTTTCGAGAGGTGTTTGGATCGACTACTGTGATCGATGAAGCTCCAAATACTTTAATTTTGGGATTTTTGTTTGCAATTTGCTAGAAGAAGAAGAATCGGAAAGCGAGAGCGACGGTCCAATTCGGGTAATTTCACCCGCCACCGACGGGGTTTTGTTTCAACACTTTGCGTGCCCGGGGGGTTTATGTCTTTAAAACCACGAAAACGGTGCCGTTTGGGGTAACATATTCTGGGACTGGGACCCACCAAGTACAGTCCTTGCTCTTCCTTAAACCCCAGCAAAGACTTAGAGGACTTGCTGTGAATTCCGCCGTCTTGGACTTCCATGGCTGGCCGTGAAATCTTCGCCGGCATGAGACGATGGGTCCCGCATTTTGCAAGCTCGGCAAGGCGGAGGCCGCTGTCATCTCTCTGCTCTTCGTCTTCGTCTTCGTTTTCGTCGGTGGATAGGCGCAGAGACGACGAGCTTCAGAGCAAGATTATGGGGCTGAGAAAACCGGACCGGAGCGCAACCACCGTGATTCAGAATTGGGTCGATGGAGGCCACAGGGTCTCCGTTCTCGAACTCCGCCGTGTCTCCGTTCAGCTCCTGAAGTCCAAGCGCTTCAACCACGCTCTCCAGGTATCAATTTTTATCATGTTTGCCCAAAATGTTCTTGAAGTTTGTAAATTAGGACTCTCTGCAGATATTTTAAAGTTAAAGTCCTACATCTTTACATGAAAATTTGGAAACTTTGTCAATTTAGAAGGAGAAGAGTTGCATAATCCATGGTTGAATGGGGTAAGTTTTGAATTTGTAGATTGTGTTTATGATGATATCAGGTGCTAACATGGATGGAAACCCGAAGCGATTTTCGAATGTCGCCGGGTGATCATGCAATGAGGTTGCAGTCAATCATAAATGTGAATGGTATGTTGGAAGCTGAAGAGTATTTTGAGCAACTTAGCACTGCTTCAAAAAAAACTGCTTGTCTCCCCCTTCTTCATGGTTATGTTGTGGAGAGGGACACAGAGAAAGCCGAGGCGCTCATGCTGAAGCTTGGCGGGTTGGGGCTCATTGTGAACCCTAACCCGTATAACGAGATGATGAAGCTGTATATGTCCACATCTGAATATGGGAAAGTGCCCCTTGTTGTACAGCAGATGAAGAAAAACAAGATACCCTTAACTGTTTTATCCTATAACCTTTGGATGAATGCGAATGCAAAGCTATCCGGTTTTGGTTCGGTGGAGATGGTTTATAAAGAAATGTTGAATGATAACAACGTCGAGGTTGGATGGAGCACTCTGTCTACTTTAGCCGGTATCTATATGAAGGCAGGGCTTGTTGAGAAAGCCAGTTTCGCCCTGAGAAGTGCTGAAAAGAAGCTGTCTAATTGCAATCGCCTTGGTTATTCTTTCCTCATTACACAATATGCGTCTTTAAATAGTAAAGAGGACGTTCTGCGACTTTGGAAAGCTAGTAAAGCGGTAGCTGGGAGAATTCCATGTACCAATTACATGCAGATACTGTTGTGCTTGGTGAAGTTAGGTGATACTGTGGAAGCCGAGAGGATTTTTATGGAGTGGGAGTCCAATTGCTTTAGTTATGATATTCGAGTCTCCAACGTCCTTCTTGGTGCATATATGCGGAATGGAATGACTGAGAAAGCTGAGGCATTGCATCTACACACATTGGAGAGAGGCGGTCAACCAAATTATAAGACATGGGAGATCCTTATGGAAGGACGGTTGAAAAGCCAGAACATGGACAAAGCCGTTGAAGCGATGAAAAAAGGGTTTTGTATGTTGCAAGATTGTCATTGGAGGCCATCGGAGGAAACTGTAATGGCCTTTGCCGATTATTTCGAAAAGCATGGGAACATTGAGTATGCAAATTGGTATATCAGAGTTATACGTTCATTCGGTTTTGCAAGTTCGACATTATACAAATCACTGCTTAGAATGCACCTTTCTGCTCAGAGATCAGCCTCTGACATCCTGAAGATGATGGAGGAGGACAAAGTCGAGATGGATGAAGAGACTTCTGCCCTTGTTCAAGCCTTCAGGGTGTGACTATAATTGTAAACAGCATAGTTAGTAAAATACGAAACAGGTATAGTGCGTGAATACCTGTATTATTCGGCAACTTTGCTAAAATAATACCTTGAAAAATTCGGCGAGTATTTTTTAATTTTAATATTTATTTATTCATTCAAACCTAATTATACAAATATGTTTATAATATGCGTATTATATGCGAATTTACTAACTATGGTAAACATTTCTGCATGGTAACTTAGGCTTCCTGTGAAGGCTCAAGGGACAGTATAATGCTTCTTTGACTGTTTGTGGGTGAATCAAACTCAAAGTAGCAATTGTTTTTCGTTACTTAAAGTGGGAGAGAAACATTGATCCTAGTCTCTCCAGTTTTCTCATTGTTCATGAACTTTAAGGTTAATTTTCCCTGCTATTATCTCTTTAAAACGCTGCTGAAATGCAAACATTTTACTCATACTTTACCTATTTATTTGTTTATGATATCCTGAACTGAGCTGATGCCCATGTTATTCCTCGTACATAACCAGTTTTGTGAATGAATTGGTGATAAAAATATGCAGGGACCAGTGAGAGATGCCATCGAACTCTTCAACTTGATGGTGCTGTCAAGATCTTGTGAAAGGCTGAAAGCCTCTGTTGTGCTCCAGCAATATTTCTTGAGGGGCCAGGCATTGTTTGAGAACAGGAGCCTCGCGAACTCTTCCAAACCAAGCTTTGAGCAGTGGCAGGGTCTCAGTATCAATTAGGTTTCAGTAACGAAGAACAATGATTGCCGGCAGCTATGTCCACAAAGCCAATTGTTTCTCCTCCGAATAAGTTCTTTCCTGCAAGTGCACTTTCCAAGATCTTAGGTTCTGTCAAGCTTCTTCAGCAACATTCTCCTTGTCCTCCCCTTTCTTGGTGAATGCACTCATAATTGCCGTCACACACTGAAACAAAGAACAATGAATGGTCCTTAGTTCGTCAAGAGGATGACCAAATTTTGAATGCTTGTGTTTTTGTGGAAATTACAAAGTCGTCGTGAGCTTTTCTGTCGTGCAAGAAATTTCCTAGTAGTCCTGCATTTGAATGCTAGTTAAGCCAATTGGTGCTTGTGAATTGTATGAATGAAACATTATTGCTCATTCGGTTACCTATTCATCTGCAAATTTGGCCCAGAAGCGTTCACGTGCCCTTTGTGTGTGAATTTAATTATATGTGAATTAAAATAGGTACTTTACTTTTTATATTGGCTAAATTGGATTAATGGTCCAGATGCTAATAGGATAATCGAAAGATAGCATTTTTGGTGAAAAAATCGGATTTAAAATCATCATGGTGAAGTCTGTTAGAATTCATGCCCAAAATTAATCTTTGTTCCTCAACCATAATGAATGCTTTAAATAGATGGAATTAGAAACTTAATTACCTCTAAAACTTGTGCTCATATCAAGTTTGGGAAAGAAATAACCATGTTCATATCTAATTTGAGAGATAATCGTTCAAAAACAAATATAAAAGGCTAAATTAGATTAATGATCTCCATGATAATAGGGTAATCGGAAGATAACCTTGTGGTGAAAAAATTTGGATAAGTCTCCGTTAAGTCTATTTAAGTCTCTCAAGTTAGATATGAACATGCTTAACGGGGCTTAACGCCTTTCCACCATTGTGGTAAAGGGCTACTTACGCATAATGTTGATTTTGTACTAGGTCAGAAAAAACAAAGGTTAATTTGGTAGTTATTGTAACGGGGGAACCAATAATATAAGGACTCATGACATGTAAGTACGCAAGCACACTTGAAGCAAAGCTTATGGCAGCCTAAAATGCTTTTGGCTTAATTATACCCAGTATTACCTAGCCTATTGATGGATACAAGCCACTGGTTAAACCCCAAACCTAGAGACAATATCCATGAAACAGCACAACAAACTGCTTCCAATCATTTCGGATACTTTCCTCTTTCGGGTGGAAAGGAAGGGTTAACTCGATTCCAGTACAAAATTTGTTCTTCTTCACACTACCAAGTTATCGAGCCAGAGATGCCAACGCCCGTGCAACATTTCGTGATATCCGATCATGTATTGGTTCCTGAATGAAAAAGCCAAAAATTATGTTACAATAATCTCTACAAAATACTCGTAACATGTTAAATTAAGTATGTTTATTTTTTACCTCTGTGGAGGGCAACTTGAATTTTGATTTTGTTATTGTCTCGTACAGGAAAATGTATCTGTCATCAAAGAATAATATCAGTTTTAGTAGTAGTAGTAGTAGGTACAAAAATCTTGAAACTTCGACACTTCTGTACGGAGCTTATCAAACAATAACACAATAAGGGCAAGGGTAATTCTATTTAGATACAAGGGGAAGACAGATAGGGGAGGAGGAAGGGAAACCCAGGAAAGCGAGGTAGGAGGGAACGAAGGATGAATTGACATCAGCGAAACATTCCTAATCACAATATGAGCAGAGGGACGAAGGATTAAAAGACAATACATACTAGTACTACTGTCAGATACCCGTCCATGTTTTGCTTAGACAGAATACCCTAACAAACCCCTCATCAACAAGGTAGGAAAATCAGATGTCTTTCAATTAAGATGATATTCCATCATAAAATGCATTACCAAGTACAAATTTCTAACAAGTCAATTAGTAGTTTTTATCAAGTATTTTGGGATTTAAGTGGCTCGAATCAAGCCTACAGGTGCTCCTGACCTGCTGGATCGGCTGGCCGGATTAACACTCCTTGTTTACATCCATGAAGCATGTAGAAGGCATTATAATAGAGTATATGATAAATTATGATAAGGCACAGTAAAGAAGTGACATACCGCCAAGCTAGTTCACAAACAAGTTCCTCAGGAGCATCAGGGAGGACCTAAATTTTTGAATCATCACAGTGAGATTTGAAATTTTCACATGCAAACGCAAAAAAGAAATATAATTGAACTTCATGTGCCTACCTCATCTTCGTAAGGATTGCAGTGATCTTTGAACCACAACCTCAAGAACTCCTAAAAATTAAAGATATAAACATCAGACAAAATGTAATTTGTCTATAAGATCATAAGATTAAAAGTGCGAATAGAACATAACAGTATCAATGCATTGCATACTTTATCAACATTTTCAGGTTCAAGACCATTCTGAAATCGCTCCTCATAAGTATGTGCAATCCAATATCTACTTGAATCAGGTGTATGCACCTACAATGGAAAGGAGTGGAAATCAACTCTCATTACATTCTTTGAAAAAGTGTAGTATGAGTCCGAGAGAACTATTAAACTTTACAGAAGAGAAAGCTAAACCTCATCAATCAAAAGAATGGAACCATCCTGGCCCTTTCCGAATTCATATTTTGTGTCTACCAATATCAAGCCATGTTCCAATGCCACATGCTGCAGCATGAAGTAAATGGTATAACTGGTAAGACTGGCTGATAGTCAAGAACTTGATTCGGTCAGTATCTGAACTCAATTATGATAATTCCCCACAAAAACATACAGCTGGTTACCTTGGCCAATTTTATTTGGATTGCTCAATGTTTATGCTCGATAAACTTACACTCACACACACACAAAATCCTTGGTAAAGGAAGCAGTACACCAAATACAAAATTAAAGACCAAGATCAAAGCATACAACAAAGAGTTGTGACCCTACATGATCAATAAGGAACCAGAAAAAAAAAAAAAAAAAAAAACTGAAACAAGAGGGGAAATAAATTAAAAACTTTTCAAACTGATCAAAAGAATTTTTTTAAGGCTGGCTCTTGTCTCAATATGTTTTCAGATATTACATTTTAAGAGGTTCATTCCAGTAAGACGATAAGAAGAAAGGCGATTTACCTGTCCGTACTCAAACAGGCTTAGTGCTTTCCTGCTTACTTCATCATACTCAGCTTGAGTCATTAGTCCGCGTTCAATTATCTGCGAGAAAATTGCATGAAGCTATATTAATACATTCAAACCCACTAGAAAAACCAGCACAACATAATGACCTAGTTCCATCTACAACACAAATTGATTATCCGACATTAGTATTACGATACTCTTTTCTCCTTCCCTTTTTGTCCGAGTTAGATAACAAATGATATCAAAGAGAGCAAACCTCATCTGGGGTAACGGGAACATCATGATCTGCAGCCTTAGTTGTCGGTGTGAGTATATTTGCAGGAAGCTTTTGGCTTTTTACCAAGCCTAGAACATGAATAAACAATGAGACAAAATTTTGTTTTAAATTTTAAAAAAAATAATAATAATTAATAATCAGAGAGCGCACCATCTGGGAGTACATTGCCACAGTAATTTCGAGCACCATTTTTGTAGACCGTCCATAATGACGTATCAGTACTTCCCGTCACAAAACCTCTGACTACAAAATTAGCAGCAAAAGTAGTGCAACGACTTTATAACTTAATGAACGTATGAAATTTTTGACTCAACAACTACTAACTTTACGTGACAAGGAAAGAAAAAAAGCAAGCCAATTCATCACCAAAATTTTATCTGCAGTATTAATTAAAATACTTTCCTTCATAATTATGAGAAGAAGTAAAGAAAAAGGTTTAAGCTATCATACTTTTCCTCCATAATTATGAAGATGAAAGACTAGGCAGATGCATAAATAGCTAATTTAAAAAGTGCTAAACACAATGAATATAATATCTTACCCACAAACTCAACGGGAAAAACAGAACATTTCTTTGCAATTGTTACATTTTCATCTGGAGCCGAAACAACTGCGTTCGAAGTTATGTGTTGAGTTTTGTCAAACCACCATAAACTTGTCTCATTAAGGACCTAAATATCATAGAAACAATGAAATTTCAGATACTACTACTAGTTATCCATCAACCATGTATTGACTACTGTATTTTCGATAACACATTGTGTGATGACTCTTTTTCCGTAACAAATTCAACTAAACGCAATACAGAAAACTCACATATAAGAAATTTACTTCCTTTGGGGTATGAACTGGGAACACACCTGTCCTTTGAAGGGAATGGAAGCAAGAATTCTGTCAAATGCACTCTGCCTATCCGTCGTAACCATAACTAGATAATCCCCATTGTCATAAACATCTCTAACCTGTAAAACAGAGAATTACCCCTATTCCCATTTAAATTAAAAAAAAAAACCCAAAAGTTGGTTTCTTGAGAAACAAAATCCCAAGTTATATGTGAAGCAAAATCCACTACAGACATTGAACAAATATATGAAAAATAAATGAAGCAAAAATAAAAAAAAGTCATCTTTTTTTATTTGGGTTTTTCATACCTTGCCTCTAATTTTGGATTTGAGGCCAGGAACTGTGAGGTGGAGGTTGGTTTCGGAGAGGCAGTGAAACGACGAACTCTTGATAACGCCAAGCACCTCTTCTTTGCGAGCACCGTTGATTAGAGCTTCCAAGGACGGCGGTTCCTGGTAGTGCTGCTGGTTTTGGGCCGCCGTGACTGACATGGAGAATTTTGGGAAGTTAATGGATTTGGGTTTTGGGGTTGTGAATGTTGAGAAGGAAGAGAAAGAGGGATCGGGATTTGAGCGCTTGAGGATTAGGGCTTTGGGAGGGTTTAAGGTTGGAGTATACTGGGCCATTTGCGGCGGTTGAAATTGGAGTCTCGCGGTGGCCGCAGATTCGGCCGTTGCGCTTTTATGTACTGTCGTTGGTTTTTACTTTTTAATTGCGTGAGACATCAGCCGTTGGTTTTCAACGGTTAGATTTGTATGCTCTGATCTAAAGGATCAGAAAACTTGGAAGAAGAAAAACGAATAAAAATCAATTGAAAAAAAGTAAATCGTCAAAATGATCCATGAGATTTACATAACACATCACTTTGGTCCCTGAGATTCCAAATCAATAAAAGTGGTCCCTCAATTTGTCTATCATCCATCATTTTAGTCCTTCCGTTAAAAACTCTGTTAAGTGTCCTGGAACTCTTGGTCGGAAATTTGGGCAATTTTCAAAGCTTCGTAACTCAATCGTTTCTTAACCAAATTCGACCCATAATAAATCAAAATGAAGATAGGAAAGTGTAGAATAAGATTATACCTATTTCGAAGCCCAATGGTTGCCGGAGATTGCCGGAAAATAGTCTCAAAGTTGACAGGTCCGAGTGAAAACTTGAAAACTCGCCGGAAACTAGGTAAACTTTAAACGTTCAAAACTTCTTCAATACTCAAAGAAATCAAGTGATTCAAAAACAAAGAGAATGGTGCCTTTTTTTTACAGCTAACTCGCCGTGATTTGGCCAAAAACTGTTTGAAAGTGGCTATCTTGGTCTCGAGATAGTCACTTTCGAGCCATTTTCTGACCAAAAAAGGGCGAGTTAGCTGTCGAAAAAGGTACCATTCCCTTCGTCTCGTCGAGAAGTATGATTTTCGTTTTTAAATCACTTGATTTTGTTGAGTATTGAAGAAGTTATAAACGTTTAAAGTTTACCCAATTTCCGGTGAGTTTTCAAGTTTTCACTTGGACCAGTCAACTTTGAGGCTATTTTCCGGCCATCTCCGGCACCCATTGAGCTTTGAAATAGGTATGATATTATTCTACACTTTCCTATCTTCATTTTGATATAGTATGGGTTGAATTTGGTTAAGAAACGATTGAGTTACGAAGCTTTGAAAATTGCCCAAACTTCCGGCCAAGAGCTCCGGGACACTTAACGGAGTTTTTAACGGAATGACCAAAATGATGGATGGTGGACAATCTTAGGGACCACTTTTATCGATTTGGAATCTCATGGACCAAAGTGATGAGTTATACAAATCTCAGGGACCATTTTGGTGATTTACCCATTGAAAAAAGCTTGCGGCATCGAGGGCGGTTGGGAATTCAAAATTTGAAGATTTGGGGCGGTTGTGGGTGGTTTGCGAATATGGGGGGCGACTGAAGAAGACTAGAAAGGTGGAGGTTGGGGTGTGGGTTCAAGATTGGGATAAGCGATGGAGAAGGGGAAGGCACGATGACGATGACTGCATTAACAAACTATCAGACAAAAGCTCGGTTTGGAAAGAAAGCAACTTATTAATCAATGAATTAATGTAATTTTACAAATTATAAGTGACACCTAACTGCATTTCATCGAAGCTGGTTCGTATGATTAATCGAAGAATGGTTATTGATGCGAAACTGGAAGATATTTTGCACGATATATGGAACCTTGCAAGTGGTATGGAATCTGTGGAGTTTGTGTTTTTTCATCAAGAAACCAACAGAGCATCGCACGCTATTGTAGCTTTCATGCAATCTGTAGTGGAAACTTTTATTTGGAATTGTATTGGTCCCGATTTTTTTTTTTTAATATTCTTGCCGAGGATGTGAACTTATCAATTAGACTTGATTGAATAAAATCTTTAGTTTGACCAAAATAAAAACAAAACAAAACAAAACAAACCGCATTTCATCATTATTCTAATTAGTAGAAGTATATGTGAACTAATCATCATACTCTTTCAAATCTTAATGGTAGTTTACAATGCAAATCAATTTTTTTTATCCATATTGCAATCAAGATTTATGTGATAGGAATTTATGTCAAAACACATGTTGTCATCTATGATTGCTACAACGTATCTCATGTTGAAGCAAATCTTACAAACAGAGCTTTATCAACAAGTATTTCGGCTGAAGATTTCTGAGATGAATCTTCAAGTGGTTTTGAGTAAGGCTGGGTTTAGTACGATTACCGTACCAAAACCATTATATCAATTACTATACCAATTTTTTGGCATCTCAAATCAATTACCATTGTCATGTCAAACTTTTGGTATATTTTTCGATATATCAAATAAATCGGCTGGTATGATATGGTAATAGCATAAGATACCGATGATGTATTAGGTCTGAGCGATCAGTGTTTAATGAACTTGTTCAACAGACAAGCATTTGTACATTCATCATGTGTCCAACACGTAACATGATACCATGTTAACATTAATGCAATACACATTGGCCTTTCCAGGTAGTCAATGTCCACTAGGATATTGAACCAATGTTCTCTCATAATTCTCATAAATTTTGTAACTTTTGTGCACATTCATTTTTAATTAATAGAGAAATGAATCTTTAGTAGCCTATTCGATAAAAAAATTTTGATGTTATTACTCCAAAATTTCTATATTAGTCTCGGATAATTTCGCATGAAGACTTATTTTTTGCATTGCCTACTGGTTCTTATACTACTGGTGAAACGAAAGTATTTTTGAATAGGATTTTGCTCCCCTAATGACCCAAAATATGTGATCATTACCTACTTGAAAGATTGGCTACGGGCGAATATGGTTTCTTTTGTAGAACCTCTTTGAACACATGTTTTTCTTCATTGGGAACCTCCGCCTGAGGGTTGGGTAAAGCTTAATGTTGATGGGTGTTACAAGGGAGAGGTCAACTTCATTAGTGTTGGCAATGTCCTCAGAAACTCATTAAGGGCATAGGTTTCTGATTTTTGTGCTAATCTTGGTCGGGGTGAGATTCTATGTATTGAAGTTTGAGGTGTTTTTATTGGGCTACAACTTGCATGGAATAATAGAATTAAGAAGATTATGATAGAATCATATTCTACTCTTGCGGTTCAATTGATTTCAAATGCAAAACTGGATAATGACCCTCTCGGAAGTTTAGTACTGAATTATCGTGCCCTTATGCACCAAAGTTGGTCTTGTGAAATTCGTCATATCTATCGTAAAAGAATTTTGTTGCTGATGATTTGACTCGTTTGAGTTTGTCATGCAATTTGGGTTCAGTGTTTTTTTAGCAAGCTCATCCTTTTTGTCATCAATTGCTAGTTGCATATATAGCTGAGGACTCGTGATATTTGAAAACGCGAACAATTAGCCTTCAAAACCAGATTTGCCTTCAAAACGAAGCTGTAGTCAGCCCAAGCCTTCATCCCTCTCGAGACAAGCCTTCATCCCTCGCAGGATAAACCTTCACTCAAACCTTTGTTATAGCTCTGCTACCTTGTTCAACCTTGCTGTAGTATCGATTCACCTTTTGTAATCTCTCTCTCTATAAAGCTTTCAGACCCTTGATAAACTATAAAGATAGGAACCTGCAAGACGATCAGCCTTACCCGACAAGGTTAAACCTTGCCCGACCTTCTTTGTTTTTGTCTTTTCATTCATTAGCCTAGCAATATGTTGTATACTTCCAGTTATATTCAAGTTATTTCTAGCAAGATGACTATTAAAAGGTTTTCTTAGTACTCGGATCCGATTTGAATATATCTTCAGTGTTCAAACCAGATCCAAGTCCTAAGCCCTCGGGCATGCAAATCTGATTAGTTAAAAGTCTTTGGCCTTAAGGCATAAAAAAGAACCTTATGTGAACTTAACCCATCCACGACAATCCTTGAGAAACGAGAAGTCCGAAATTACTTGGGGCGCAAGTAATCGACCTACCTCTTAGTCTTATTTCTATTACATTATGATTATCATATAACGCTTAAGCATGGAATGGATTCTGATAGGAAGCCTCAAGGCCTACACCTAAGGCCTCACGAAGGCACCTATTTGGATTCATTCCGTTCTGCGGTCTAGAACGTTTGAGCATAAGAACGAACTCTAATGGGAAGCCTCAAGGCCTACATCTAAGGCCCTACAAAGGCACCTATTTGGGTTCATTCTACCTCTCGGACTCGGGTAATCAGAAGTATAATAGTTATAAGACTCATGCAATCACGAGAACAAATATGATGTGTTCGAGCACTGGTTTAGTTATTGATAGGAAGCCTCAAAGCCTACACCTAAGGCCCCACGAAGGCACCTATTTGGATTCATTCCGTTCTGCGGTCTAGAACGTTTGAGCATAAGAACGAACTCTAATGGGAAGCCTCAAGGCCTACATCTAAGGCCCTACAAAGGCACCTATTTAGGTTCATTCTACCTCTCAGACTCGGGTAATCAAAAGTATAATAGTTATAAGACTCATGCAATCATGAGAACAAATATGATGTGTTCAAGCACTGGTTTAGTTATTGATAGAAAGCCTCAAGGCCTACACCTAAGGCCCCACAAAGGCACCTGTCATAACTAACACGGTTTCTCGGGTATATACATATATACAACTAAGACTCGACATCCATTTCACATCTGCCATACTGAAGATGGCAGTGGCACGCCTGAGCACCTAAAAGTTAACCTTGATTGTGAGCCTCAAGGCCTACACCTAAGGCCCCACAAAGGCACCTCTCAAAGTTAACTCTGTCCTTCTCTTTCAGCCTTACCTGACGAGCCTTGCCCGAAGAGTCTTGCCCGACAAGACTTGCCCGACGAGACTTGCCTGACAAAGCCCGACAGTGAAGCAGAAGCCCGACAGCAGCCCTCAACCGGCGCCAACCTCCCAGGGAGCTGTGTGCTCGTCGGCCAGGAAACATCCCCGACGGAAATTCCTGACGCGAACAATATATATATATATATATATATATAGGCGATTTCACACGTTTTTGAAAATTTGACGCGTACATCTTGTGGCGGCGGGGATCGGGTGCGTGCCGACCTATTACAATTGGGATCTACAAGCCATTTGTTTGAAACTGTGGGCTGTCAACAACGAATAAGATGTGGAAACGTGGAAAGAGATAGTGAGGTGGGGCGTAGGGGATTTGTATGGACAAAAGGTGAAGATTTGTGCTGGCCTGAAAGGGGAAAGTTAAAAGGATTCGAATCCGTAACGATACAGATACAGTTGGGTTTGGGAGAATAGGATTACCAGTTACCTGATTTCGCGCGTGGATTAATTAAGTAAAATAAAATTTTTGTTTTCAAATCGGATTTGGGATTTTGTTTCCCGAATTTTGATGGGAGATGAAATCGCGTAGATAAATATCCAAAACAAGTGATGTATATGCATAGGTCAACTATTTAAATAACTGAGGTAAGCACCCATGTCTCATTTTCTTGTTCTAGAAAAAGTTTCGTGTAATTTATGCTACGAAATGGGTTCAAATTTTGACCCATATTAAAAATAGTTGTTTTATTAAAATATGTTCGATTCTTTGAGTTTAGGACTATTTTATTACTAATAATCATCGCTTTAAAATGTAGCATACGAATTAAACCTCCTTCTAATTATCTCTTTAATTATTTCTTCTTATAGCCCTATTCATATATGTTATTTCTTAATTGTATTTATCTATCAATATGACATTTTTTTTTTTGTAATCAAACATGTGTTCATGGACAGAGCCACCATGGGTTAGGGGGCAGATGCCCCCACTCATTTGGTTGCAAAAAAAATGAACATGCTTCTGACATTAGCAAAGTGTATCACTAGTTTATTTGCTTGTGATATTAGCATTAATCGTTCTAATTGATACTGCACATTTTCACCCAAGAATTTTGGAAGAATAGATTGAGAAATCAAATAGGTGACTAATGGATAAATGATAACATGATTATTTTTTTTATAGATAGAGAGATATTTGATTGTGTTAGTAATGAAGTTGTCATGCAACGCTTTTAAAATATGAAAATGAGTCGAGGGATATTGTAATGAAATTTTTTATGTATTAATATATAAGTATTTGGTTTAGTAATTCTTTAGCTTTTTTAATTTGTGATTTTATTGTTTAAGTATTGCCCCCATCCATTGAATCTTTGGCTTTGTCTTTGCATGTATCACAAATTAATTTTAATAAGCACTACGTAGTGTCCTTCTCTTTGTTGAGAATGTCTAAATAGCCTCATTATCTTTCCACTAAATCTCAATTCGATTCGCTTTGTTGAAAATACTGCTGGGTAGTGAATGCCCACAGTACCTTGGAAGACTTTCCAATTCTCACACAGAATGGGTTTTCAACTTTGGCATAAGTTTTCAATACCCATGAAAATGGAAATTAACTTTGGATGCAGGAGATCGTTTTTCTACATTGGGTGTTGTAAATGTCAAATTGTAATAATACGAGTTGCTCTATAAATAGAGCACTCGAATGCAATAAAAAAAAAACATACAGAGAGACTCACGGTAGAGAGAGAGAGGAAAGAAGAGGATAGGAGATAATAGAGAGAGTTATCTTTGTACTCTTATTATTGCAGATTACAATGAAAGCATCACTGCTGCCCCGAATATGTACTTCAGTCACACTGACTGTAGAGGAACCTCGTAAATTTTGTGTCCTGTTTATTTATTCCACTGCACCCACTGTCGATTTTACAACACGTTATCAGCACGAAAAGCTCTCATGTTAGTGGAAAGCACAACGACATAAATCCGGTGAAACATTACCTACCTCCCACCTCTGCTAGCCAAAAATCTCACATAATAAAATGTATGTCCATTTTCTGTATCTCCCACCGCGCCAGAAGCGCCCCATTGAATTTCGGTGAGAATTGAAATTTACAACGACCTGTAGTCGTCACGAGATAAGAAAACTCGTACCTGACAATTGGTTTCCAGAGATCCAGAAGAATCTCATCAGGCTTGGAAACCCAGATCGCGTCATTTTCGACGGATCTCGAGAACTCCCATGAATACTCGGTTGTCTGAGATGGTGATGGCAAGACTGACTCCACACAGGCCTCCCTCTGTTGTACCTTCATCAACCCCGCTGTTATCTATGTTACAAGGGAGAGGTCAACTTCATTCGTGTTGGCAATGTCCTCAGAAACTCATTAAGGGCATAGGTTTCTGATTTTTGTGCTAATCTTGGTCGGGGTGAGATTCTATGTATTGAAGTTTGAGGTGTTTTTATTGGGCTACAACTTGCATGGAATAATGGAATTAAGAAGATTATGGTAGAATCAGATTCTACTCTTGCGGTTCAATTGATTTCAAATGCAAAACTGGATAATGACCCTCTTGGAAGTTTAGTACTGAATTGTCGTGCCCTTATGCACCAAAGTTGGTCTTGTGAAATTCGTCATATCTATCGTAAAAGAATTTTGTTGCTGATGATTTGACTCGTTTGAGTTTGTCATGCAATTTGGGTTCAGTGTTTTTTTAGCAAGCTCATCATTTTTGTCATCAATTGCTAGTTGCATATATAGCTGGGGTCTCGTGGTCTCGTGATATTCTATTGTAATCTTCCTTTTCTTTCGGGTCTATGCCCTGTTGTCAACAAAAAAAAAAAAACTTTAACAGTGCAAAACAAATGTTTAAGAGGAAATTGTAGCAATAGACCCTCTAACCCAATTAGAGCAATGATCCCTCTACTAAAAATTCATGACCATTGATCCCTTAACTTATCAAAACGTGTAGCTATATTTTAACAAACAACATAGTGTCTAAAAGATGTGTTTGCTGATAGTTAGATTATTACTTAAACATTAATTAACATCTTTATATTTTATTAATAACATATTATTTAGTTTATAAATTTAATTTTTTAAACGTTGATATCTCTAGCATTATCTTTAATGAATAAATTAACGTAATACTATACAATTTAGGACATGACTACCACGTGTAGGTGGCACCCACTCCAAACAACTTTTCACATCACATGCGTCAAAAGTTCACTGCTTCCCAAAAGGTGTCGTCAAAGTCACACCAATTCCACCGTCTCATTTCCCACCTTCACCGCCGTACTCCCGCCCGCACCCGATCCACCCCAATGCACACTCCATTTCTACCCCTCGGATTCCGAATCCAGTCGTATAAAGAGGACACGTCGGGAGAGGTAAAAAGGCGCAGAACACTAAAACCCCGACCAAACCTTTTGACGTAATAAATAAATAAATAAAAATATTTAATATTCTCTCTTCTTCTTATTATTTTTGTTACCAAATAAAACATTGGGAATTTCCCTCATCAAATCTTGCAACCCGGGATTTCTAGGGTTTCTGGTTCGATCGATTTCTCGATTTCTCAGTCGCGGGTGTTCGCCGCTCCTCGCTCACGAACGCCGCTGGCTGTTTCCGATTTGTCGGTTTCCTTCCGATCTCTCTGTACAACTCTGAAATGTGACCGATATTGGGTGAGTTAACTCAAAGCTTCTTTCTTTTTCCCAATTGTTCAGAATTTTTTTTTTTCGATTTGTTGGTCATTAGAAGAAAATCGTGGATTTGGGTTTTGGTTTATTTGCTCGGAATTTTTTTCTTTTTTTTTTGCCTTGTGATTGAGTTTTAAATTTTACTTGTTGGATTTACTGGGTATAATGTAGTCGCGGAGTTGAGTGAGATTTTCGTCTGTTTTTTTTACTCGAAATTTGATTCTAAGACAGTTGAATTCTCTAGATGTTGGATTTCTATTCTGGGTAGCCAAAAAAATGTGTAATTTAGTTGATTGAACTGAATTTTGTATTGCTTTTTTTGTTTTCATGCGAAAAACAAAAAGAAATTTTGGTTATGTAGGAACAAAACCCAGAAGCGTGAATTGCCATTACAATGTACTGATTTTGTGCTTCTGGATTAAAGTAGTTTGTTACTCTGAATTGATGAGGAAGAAGAGGAAAGGCGGTGAGGCTGACCCGTACCCAGATCCATTGGAAGATGTGACATCACAGGCGGAAGATGTGACATCGAAGTCATGCAATTCTAGATCATCGGCCCTTACATCGCATTATTCTCTAGAGGATTTTACAAGGTTGAAGAAGCGGTGCAAAGAAGATGATGCAAGCACTGAACCTGTGGTGTCGCATACAAGTAGGCTTGCAGGCATTGCCACTGCTCCGCCATGTGGGACTTCGTCTTTGGTTGCACCTGGAAGAGGTATCAAGAGGAAGATAGGGTGTATAGATGTTGCTACCCAGATGGGTAGGAAGAATAAGATTGAAGAAGATTATGTTTCAGGTGAAACACTTGGGCATGGAAAGTTTGGGTCGGTTTGGTTGTGTCAGTCCCGGGTTAGTGGTGCAGAGTATGCATGTAAGACTCTGAAGAAAGGGGAGGAGACTGTTCATAGGGAGGTGGAGATAATGCAGCATTTGTCTGGTCATCCTGGGGTTGTGACATTGCAGGCTGTGTATGAGGAGTTCAATTGTTTTCATCTTGTGATGGAGTTGTGCTCTGGAGGGCGCCTAATTGATCAAATGATTCAGGAGGTTCAGTATTCAGAGCAACGGGCTGCTAATATATTCAAGGAAGTAATGCTAGTTATCAAGTACTGTCATGATATGGGGGTAGTGCACAGAGACATAAAGCCAGAGAACATACTTCTCACAAAAGCAGGAAAAATAAAGCTAGCAGATTTTGGGCTGGCTATGAGAATATCAAATGGTGAATACCTTACCCCTATTTCAAGGATATTATTATTTTCTACTTTTTTACTGTATGTTTTTGTTTTTCTCAACTGTTTTCCGATCGTAGAGCATCCTGATTCTCTATAAAATGTTTTAAAATCCATGTTCATATTATCAACAACTATCATGAGCACACTGTAAGGGTGTGAGGATAGGGTCAGTCAAGGAAGACTTTTTTAATTTTTTAGAATGTAGCATTCTTAGTAAGTTGGTACCTTTCAGTTACATTTAACCTCACACAATAATGAAATATTAAATCAGGACATGTATCCTTCTGGAGGATAAACTAAACTTCAACCTGTATATAAGAAGTATTTATGCAAGATCTGTGACTGTGCTTGAGCAAGCCATATGACTGTATCTTGTTAGACAGAGAAATTTTTTCAGACTTTTAGTGCTCTTATACAGGTTCTTATCTTCTGCGGGTAGACTTTCTTACTGAACTTTATGTTTATAATCATACATGTTTGTCTGCCAGTTCCATGCAGGAAAAACCTAAAATCAAAGGATATCAAGGCTTTAGTATTATCTTTTGGCTGCGTGCCTGGGTCCTTCATTGTGAAATGATACAACTTCCAGAGCCCTGTTCTAGATTGAATTACTGTATTAGTTTATATTAAACCTTTAAGCTTATGTATCTCTACTACAACTGTGAGATCTTAACATGTACTCCGGTGCTTGGTTCTTGTACCCAGGTGACATACATCTATCATCTGTTATCATTTTATTGGGACTCCCTTTCTATATTTCTTTATAATTATTTTACTAGAAATGTGCTGATATGTCATTTACAGTTCCTGGTCTCATTCCAATTTCTGTTGATGCTGCACTCTCTCAACTTTAGGTACTTAAAATTGTTAGATCTAGTGGCAGGGGCTTGTAGGTTTCTAGATCAAATTTTTGACGTGATCCAATATGTAGTGTGATAGTAATAAGTGGGAGCCTGAGTTCCTATTGTGATCATTCATGTATGAATATTGTGTCCAAGTAGTATCATTAAAGAACGTTGTCTTTATTGGTAATTTTGTAAGATGTCGGCATGTTTCTTTGGAATCTTCATAGTACTTTGTATCCTCTATTTTGTATATTGATTAGCTGATTGCAATGTTTTCTCATGCTTTCTGCAGGTCAAAATCTGACTGGTTTGGCTGGCAGTCCAGCTTATGTTGCACCAGAAGTTTTGCTAGGAAAGTATTCTGAGAAGGTGGACGTCTGGAGTGCTGGTGTCCTCCTACATGCACTCTTGGTTGGCATTCTTCCATTTCAAGGAGACTCCTTAGAAGCAGTTTTTGAGGCAATCAAGAACGTGAAACTTGATTTCCATTCAGGGATATGGGAGTCAATTTCGAAACATGCTCGGGATCTTATTGGGAGAATGCTGACAAGGGATGTTTCAGTACGGATAACAGCAGATGAAGTACTAAGTAAGTTTGTGGTCATGCCTAATATGAGAAGTTTTAACTATGTGCAACCTCTTTGATTAGGTTTATGCAACCCCTTTTCACATGTTTGTAAAAAGTTTCATATTCATTATCTGGGACTTGCTTATATGCGATCTGTTTTGTGTTGGAGGAAAAGTACAACTAATTAGCATGTCGATGGACGTTTACTTCTATAACTTGTCAACCATTGCCTTCTATATGATGCTTGTTCTCAGATATGTGTCACCTATAGTGTTTTTGAAATATATTAAGATGCCTTTCTTTCCCTCCTCCATTCTTTACAATTATGCACATGCTGGTTGACTAGTTACGGTAGTACTTTTGGGACTTTTTAAGGAATGACCACCTAGCAGACTGAAATGAAATACTGTATGACAATTTTTTATTATAAATATAGTTAGAAATAAATTATGTTACTTGTTATTTTTATTTTGGTTTACCAAAATCTTTCTTTTCTCTTGCAGAGTATTTATTCTTCATTTTTCTTAAATACTTCAATTGGTACATGCATGAAATTGGCCAATTTGGCAGCTTTTTGCTCAATTTCTCGTGGAGAGAAATTATTATCAGTACTGAGTCAAGTGTTAAGCCAACCCTGATTACTCAACATTTATAATACTTTGTCCTTGTTACTTCTCTCTCTTGACATTGCAACAAAGTGTATTGTGTTTTCTGTTGATCTTTATGTTATGTATTTCTTTTGCAAGTTTTAGTGGTCCAAACGAATGACACATATTTGGGTTTTCTCAGGGCATCCATGGATATTGTTTTATACTGAGCGAACACTAAAGGCACTACCCATTAAATCAAGATTGAAGAACCAAGCAGGAGAACCTTCTCGCCAGCTTGTCATTCCACCCAGACTCAAGGCATGTCTAAACCAGTCAGAAGATGGCTCTCTCAGTGAAACTTCAGGTCTCCTTTCGTCTTCTGATAGCTGCAAGTCAGAAGATGAGGACGATTCTGGTTTGGTGGACGCACTTGCCACTGCAGTTTCACATGTGAGAATTTCTGAGCCAAAACGGAGCAGGGTATGCGGTCCGACAGGTCGTCCAATCGAGCAGCAGTGTTCATCTAACATGAAAGCTAACAACCTCTGTAAAGCGTTTTGACCCTGCTGACAACCTGACACCTTCAATCATTATCTCCACTGTTTTTAAGCTGGGGAATTGAAAGTAACCTCCCGGGTAATTTTCAGTGAGCAAAGATAACAACTTGACATATGTCGACTGGATCGAGGTAGTAGTTTGGGTGTCGTTTACAATATGCCTGTGAAATCTCTCCGCAACTCTTCTTTCTCTTTCATATTTCTTTCCTTCAACCTAATAATGATTCTAACCTGATGAAGTGAGAGAATCCATGTACAGAATGAATGTGTAAATAGGATGCTGCATTGTATTTTGATATGTTTTCTCATCACTTGTATAATAGGTAAGAATATACTAGTTATTCTTGGTGTTTGAAAAGGTGTGTTTTCTTGAGCGAAGGCCTTCCACCTGTGAGTTGTTCACACATTGTGATCTTAGTATAGCAGTGTAGGTAAATGATCTCATTTTTATTCCTGCACCATTATTTTGTGTTATTGTTATTAAAATGCCACGCATGAAAATTAAAATGCACGGCATGTTATTGGTTCGGAAGGCCACGGTGGCATCCCTTGAGCCAGGTTATCATTTCACCTTCCATCTATGGTCATTTCTATGGGTTTGTAGCATATAGGTGTTAATGCTGGGCACTTTTAGGCCCAAGTAGTGCTGCATGCCCTAAAGGGGCCATGAAAAGCCGAAAAGAGTTTGAGAAGCTCAGACCATGGGATGGGCATAGAGGAAGATACTTCCGAGTGCTAGGTACGACATCCTATAAGCTCAGCCCAACCAGAATGTGCGAAGATCTTGTCGAGCGCCAAGGGCACGTGGGTCACACCGACAACTTTATGATGTGTGTCTCCAAGGATAGGCCTACTCAAACGTCAATCAAAACATGTGGCGATCCTCCATTAGTGGCAGTATTTAACCCTCTTTGACTGAACACATGTCATTTCACTACCAAATATTGGATGGATAGGTAAAAATGTGTCAGGAAGCTAGTCTACATTAGCTAATTAAATGCCACATGGGGAAGATCCAAGGCTGAGGGTTCATTGAGGACCTATATAAAGGGCTAAAGACTTATGGAATGGGGATCGAAGAGAGAGAGAGAGAGAGAGAGAGAGAGAGAGAGAGAGAGAGAGAGAGAGTTAATGCATTAGCTGAGCACAATGTTCTTAACCTTGCAATCAATATAATCAGAGTACCACAAAGGGATGTAGCCTAATGTTGAGGGTGAATCCCCTAAATCTTTGTGTCCATTTCATTTTAGCTCATATTCCAAGCCCACCAATGGTTTACTATTTTTTTTTTCCTCCAAGTTTTCAGCTATTTGGGCCCAAAGTAATATTTTGGGCCGAGCTAAGAGTCATTCTTGCCCAATAACATTCATCTAGAATTTTGTCATGGGCTGTCCAGTCAAGGTTGGCCGAATCCTGTTGTGAGAATGATTGGTTTAAATAAAGGAGAGGTAGTCGAACCCTAGTACAACAAGGAGTCTTAAAGCTAAAGGTGCTTAGAATTAGGAATGAATCTGGTTTGTTAAAGAGCGTGGTTCAAAGTCCTATAGGAGTTAAGATTGGTCGAAACCTGATCAGATTGGGATGAGGAGTTCTAATTCAAGTACATCTCTCGTTCGGTATAAATAGATAAGGGAGAGCATCATTCAAGGCTCCTTTCAAATCAACACACAAATTACCCTGCGCAAAGCTTCTTAACAACCTTGAGATTTTTCTTCTTCCCTTTTCTTCCCGCCAACACATCTTCAGTTTGAATAAACAGTACTGTGAAGGCAACCGACAACATCTTCAGTTTAGATAGACAGCACTGGAGCTGTAAAATCAGCCTACCGAGGAGCACTTTCAGTTTGGATAGACAACACTGCTTTGAGGCTGATTGGTTATTTATCAAAGTCTTGGCCAATAAGGGTTTTTGAGTCCTTGTTGGTGGAGGTCATCTTATCAGCCTTTTCGGCGAAGTGAGATGTTACGAGTTACTAGGCTCGGTACATTAAACACCTAGTTTTATTTTATGATTGGATATTCACAAGTAAATTTTAGAGTTCGGCATTCCGACTGTCGAACCACATTTACCCTCAAGACATTTATCTCTTTCGAGTATTTGTGTTTGTATAGTCTGATAACGGTTTAGTATACTTATACTCTCACGAACATAATGATCGAGACCGAACCCAGTGCCAACTATTTGTGAACTTCGCAGAACTAGCAGTTTTGTCTTCAGGTTGTAGACCCAAAGGCCAAGATGTGTTCATTCCTCGGCTGTAGTCGCAAGTTGGCACGCCCCACACACAATTAAATGACATAGTTAGCTTATCAGTTAATCGGCCTACGCGCCATGTAAGCTTGGTAGTTTTTAGGACCAACATTTTGACACGCCCAGTGGGACCCATTGCTAAAACTATGAAGTTCATGACCATTGAAACACGATTAGTAAAAAAGAAAGCAGTCATGGGTAAGTCAACAACTAATCTTCCATTAACAGTCCAAAACCCAGGACAAGATGGTTTGCCACAGGCACAAAATCCTTCCGCTGCCATGACACTTGAAGCCACAAGTGCAACACGCCGAGAAAAAGACGTTAATCTCGGCGGTCAGACCCGTGATGCATAAATCCCTACCAAAATGATAAAAGGCATTTTTGTTAAAGGATTAGTGAAGAACTGTGACGAGGACAGTGATGAGGCATCCGATCCACAATCTAGATCTTTTCTCTAGCGATGATTTGAAGAACAATCCCAATAATTTGAGCAAATGTTCAGCCGAGAAGTAAATAGCATACTTGAAGAAATGTGTGATAATAGCGTTGTGCACAATAGATTGCTCGAAGTTCTAGTTAGTAAAGTCCATGACATTGGACCCACAGATCGATCCAGGCAGCCTTTTCTAAAAAATAACCCCTGCCAACGATACAGGTTGAGACAGGATCTGCTCAGCTCAAAATGATTGACTTAGAGAAAAATGGTGAATTAAGAAGCAAATCGAACAAATTTGACCAATGAGCAGAAACAACATATGTTGACATGGTCGAAGCCCAGAGGATGATTGATTCGGCCTTAAAAAAAAGGCCGAAGTTTCCAAAGTTCATTCACCCATACCCAGCCTTTGTAGAAAGGTTTGAGTATCCTAAGAGGTTCAAGATTCCAGACTTCAACCTTTTCACTGGAAAATTATCTTTATCCTCATTAGAACATGTGGCTCGATTCACCGCTCAGTGTGGAGATGTCAACAGTGACTTTCATAAACTACGACTGTTCAATTTCTCGTTGACCGACTCAACATTCACATGGTACATCAGCCTCCCACCTAACTCTATTCAAAGCTGGGAGGAATCAGTCGAGAAATTTCATGAGCAATTTTATCGGCCAGGGATAGAAATGTCAGTCTCTTCTTTGGCAAGGATAATTCAATCATCCGACGAGTCACCAATGGACTATCTTACGAGATTTAAGTCGGCACGAAACTAGTGCCGAGTACCCCTCCCTGAAGTCGAGTTTTTATTTTTATTCTTTTAATTTAATTTTTTTTTCCGAACTGAAGTCGAGTTTGTTAGGGCAGTAGAGTACAAAAAGAAATTCTCAGGGGCAAACTTTCGAGATATATACGAATTGGCTTAACATCTTAAGCAATATGATTACTTGCTCCGAGAAGAGAAGATCTCGAAGTCCCCAACCCGAGGGACAATCTACAAGAACCCAGCGGTAAGTTATGCATCGGTCGAAGGTGAGGAGTCTCAATATGCCAAATATAGATGCGGCTGAGATAGTCATTGACAAACCGTATGTGTGCAAAGCGTTGGCTGACGCTAGCTCTAAAGATGTCAAAACCCACTTGGCCTTTGCGGAAGCCGCTGTCAAGACATCAAAGGTCTATACTTTCGACATCACCAAGGCCGACGCTATCTTCGACCAGTTGTTACTTGCAAAAATCGTCAAGCTTTGGCTTAGGCATAATATTCCCAAGGCCGAATATTTGAAAGGAAAAATGTATTGTAAGTACCATAACTCAAACAAGCATATAACAAACAATTGTGTCGTATTTCGCGAAGCCATCCAGAGCTGGATCAACAATGGTAAACTTAAGTTTCCCGAAAAACAAATGATCGTAGAAGTCGATCTTTTCCCTTTGGCAATGGTAAGCTTGGTAGATACTCTACTACCCAGGGACAAGGGCAAAGGAAAAGCCGAGTTCATCCCAATGCAGTTCGTCCTTAAGCGGAACTCTTGGCCACGATTGAAAATTGATCTATCTGCCAACGAGCCACCTAAATAGTTTTCCAACCTAGCTTATGTCAAGTCAATGTTGGACTCCAGTGTAGAGGAAATTGACGGGCTGATGGTTTTATGTAGTTGGTGAAAATCAAACGTCATCTTAACTGAGCCAAAAGAAAAGCCATGTTTGGTTCAAACATCGCAACTGACGCTTGCAACTGCAACATCTTAAAAAGTGCTAGGTGCAAGCCAACGCCAGAAAGTTTTCGACAGGCTTGCCCTCAAACATAGAATACTACTTGATTTTGACATGCCATTTTACAATGAAGAATATTATACGCGCAACTCTTGAAGAATCCGAGAAGCGAATCAAACTCATTCTTCGACCTACGGAGATAAAAGCTCGCCTTGAGCACTTCCGGAAGGAAGTTGAGAGCAAACTCCCTCTATTACCCCCATAAGAGCCATTAATTAAAGTTCAAAGGAATCTCCCCTCGCCGTTTATTGGTGAAGCTTTGGAATACATGCTGGATTTCATAAGAAGCATTCGGTGAATGACTTGTATAGCTCGCCAAAAACATGACAAGAGGCTCTTGATCTAGGGCTAACCTGCCCTGATGCTGAGCAAATCATCTACAAGACCACAGATCTAGGGATGAAGGCTAGGTTCCAACATATACCCGAGGCCCGAGTTCTCAGCTTTGAGGTAGACCCATATACTGATATTGATGTTGTCGATCTCCCTTTCTCTCTTGAGGATCTCTAGTATTTAAGATACCATTTTGAAGTTTTCTTAACCGTGTCCTTCTTCGGCCTTACGGCTGATGAAAAAGAACGTGTGGTACGATTAGATGTTTATCTGGAAATGAGAGACGCTCGCATCGCATATCAGTAGCGGACTCGTAAGGTTTCACAAGAGCAAGACCAAGTCCCAAAGCTGAGCAAGCCTGAGATCGACATTCAAAATGAAATGACTTCATTAAACATGCCGCAAGAACGTATTCTCACGACAGCCGAAAAAATCAAACGAGTAATACCCATGAGCAAGATACCTTGCCCGAAAATCCAGAGGACGAAGATCACGACCCAATGGGCCATTCGGTCAATATGGAAATCAGCATGGTCCATGTCTTACCTATTGAGTTCCGGCCAACCACATCCCAACCAAATTTCCTGGACGGCGACGTGGTTGCCGAGGAGGCCACGCAAGTTGATTTTGTGGCCATCGAATATATTGAACAAGTAAGCAAGGAGGATAAACTTAGAGAAGCTCTCGTTGAATTGTTTACCCATTTTTCATCCGTTAATCTTCATCATTTGAAGTCGTCGTATGTCACAACCCATATTGAAGGATACCCGATTTCCAAGATTTTTGTCGACTGTGGAGCAACGGTTAACATCATGCCAGTTTCTATCATGAAAACACTACGTCGCTCTAACGACAAACTCATTCCATCAAGGGTAACCATAAATAGCTTTGTTGGCGACAAATCTCATACTAAGGGAGTGATTCCTTTAAAGGTGAATATAGCAGGTCGAAATCACATGACCCCGTTTTTTTATAGTCGATTCAAAGATTGAGTATAATGCATTGCTCGGTCATGAATGGATTCACCAAACTAGCTGTATCCCTTCGTCATTATATCAAGTCCTCATCTTCTGAGATGGTAAATCGGTTGTAGTTCATCTGGCCGACAATCAGCTGTTCGAAGCTAATATGATTCAAGCTTGCTATTACGATGACCACGTCGGCTACATCACCCTGCAAGGTTTTAACGAAGAAGGACGACCGACTAGGATTTCAGTTCAGAAGGCCATCAAGGTTGGGGTCGAGATTGTGCAGCAGGATTCGACGAGACTCAGGTTGGTTAACCTAATTGATGATCCCGATGTCTGATACCAAATAAGATAGACGTCAGGCAGCAGTTTCATCTATCATGGAATGCATGCTGGCCCATTGGTATACTCTTTCCAAACAATTGAATTCTGGCGTGAACTTAGTAGAGTTCCTCGCCGAATGAGACAATGGTCCAGTTCTGTCACTTGATAAAGTCCAAGCTACCCCAACCGAGCTAGAAGACAGTCAGCCCCAAGTCAAAGACCCATTAGATAAAATAAATGTTGGAACTGCCGATGACCCTTATACTTTATTTATTGGTTCTTTGTTGCCCTAACCTATGAAAACCGAGCTTTGTAAATTACTCAAAGAATTTAAAGATTGTTTTGCTTGGAGTTACCATGAGATGCCTGGCTTGGACCGAATGCTCGTTCAGCACGAATTACTCATCAAGGTTGGTTGTAAACCTTGCCGCCAACCCCCCCTCGACGATTCTTGACCGAAGTTCAACTCGACATAAAAGATGAACTCGTTTGACTTTTAAAAGTCGGTTTTATTCGTACAGATTGATATGTCGAATGGATGGCGAATATTGTCTCAGTTTTAAAGAAAAGTGGTGCTCTACGGATGTGCATTGATTTTTGGAATTTGAACTTGGCAACCCCTAAAGACGAATATACAATGCCAATTTCAGACTTGTTAATCGATGCTGCAGGAAACCATGAGATGTTATCTTTCATGGACGGCTATGCTTGTTACAACCAGATTTTCAACGTTAAAATAATGCTCATAAAGTCCCACATTGACCGCAGATAAAAGCTGGAGACTCTCCTCAACTATAAAAGAAGACCATTCTCTTACAATTAATCCCTAATGTCATTACTGTACTTAAACTCATCATTAGAACCCACTAATGATGACTATACTTGAGCCTATGTATTGTGTAAATCCTTCACTATTAATAAGAACTCCTCTACCCCATGGACGTAGCCAAACTTAGGATGAACCACGTACATCTTGTGTTTGCTTCCCTATCTCTATCTCTTTACATATTACCCTCACTAGGTGACCGGAGCAACCGAGTGAAGATTACAAACTTGACACTTTACGTTGTTCCAAAGTCTCACTGATTTTGTGCATCAACAAATTGAATATGCAGTTTGATTCGAACTGGGTTATTTTCTTGTGTTTATTTTCTTTTCTTTTTTAAACGATACGATGTTTATAACAAAAGAATTTGCTACAAATACTCGATGTTTATAACAAAATAATTCAACCACAACAAAGTTATGCCATACTGATAGTCTAGCCGACCAACTTGGCTAAACTCAGTGTACAATTGTTTTCAATTTGGATGTGCCAAAGATCATTTTTTGGTGTAAACATAATCACTGTATAGAGTGTAACTACATAAGATTTATTGTATAGGCCAATGACTTTGTGAGACTCCTTATTTTTAGAAAAATACATATTATTGTAGCGGATATTCTTTAATTGTGATTGTGTAAATCTTAGATATAATTGATTTCTAGATTATCTACTACTCTAGTCATTCTTTCCTTGTAGGATTGTATTTACTTGGAGGACAAGTTAATCCTCTCCTCTTATTCTACTATAAATAAAGGTATTGCATAGGGAGGAATACAACATAAGAATCTCCAAGCATTCTATAATCTCTCGACTCTCTCTTTGCCGTACCTGTTCTCTTTCCCTCAGTTAATTATAGGTCACAACAATTGTACTTTTATTTTTAAATTTTTTCTATAATTATGTTATTTGGTTTGGTGTACATATATTTATATATTTATATATTTGTCATTGTCTATATTTATATTATTAAATCAGAAGGCCTTTCAGGCTAGTTTGGGATTGCTTTGTTTATTTTTAACTGCTTATGTTGTGTTATGAGAATAAACAAATGTGAAAAAAAGTAGGTAAGTGTTGGTAAACTGTAGTGCTAAAAGTGCTTTTAGCAAAAAAATAAGATATGGGTAGAATTGTCCTATAAAAAAATGCTTTTTTGTGAAGCTCATTCTACTTTCTGCTATTTTACACCTATGATTTTGAAAGAAAAAAAAAATCATTTACCAGATTGGTTTATATTATATATGATACCAAATTACGTAGTTTTAAACCTTCTTGGTTCCTACTTTAATAGTTCTAAAAGATCAGTCGTCTCTCAAAGACTCAAGCTTCGATTTCAATCTGAACTAAACCACCTTATCCAAAGCAGGATCGACGACAGACCAATCATCCATAGTGAGTAAAGCCCTCAAACGGTAATCGAAATTAACTATTTTTATTGAAACAACATGAGCATATCTGGGTAATTCTAGTTTACCTACGTGCAAAACAACACTTTCTTGTTTTGCTTCTTTACAAATTGTAAAATACCCTTTCGACACCAGCGGCTACTTAAGTTAACAGATGGCATTCAGATCAAGATCTTATTTCCTTTTCATCTTAAACCTTGGCATACTCTATTCCTCAAGTCCCACAAGGCATTCTTCCTCTGGCCATTTGCCATGAACATTGTAGTCTTCAAGCTCAGCACTTTCTTGAAGAGCAAGTAAACTACCCTTACTGCATTGGCATTGAGTTAATGGGGCACATTCGTGGCACATGAACGGGCAAACAAATAAAGTAGCCCTATATTCGAATTTGACAATACCATACTGAAGTTGCCCAATTCAAAATTGTATCTTAAGTTGACGGGTTAGTGTGAGCTTATCCATGCAGTTATGCACTCTTCGAATAGTTCAGAAAGGTTATCGAGATTACCAATCTTTTTAGTGGGGATGAATAGTGCGGGAAGGGAGCGAGACCAAGCTGAGCCATTTTATTGCTTTTAAGAGTTCCTTACTCACAAGTAGTTCGGAAATAAAATCTTTTTTTAATACATCAAAAAAATACTTTTCGCTAAGTGTATATAATAAAATATAGTGAAAGGGTCCACCCCAAAACCAAGGGGGTTCTAACTTCCTGACTTCACTTTCCTAGCTACCAATATTGATGCCATCGTATGTTTTTTTCTTATCAAATAATTACATTAGGGTTTTACAGGTGGTGATTATGGGAGGGAGGATGGCAGTCAAGAGAGAAAAATTAATGTGGGAAGCCCAAAAGATCGGAACGATGTTGTTGTACGTCGTCTTCCTCAATCTCTATGTCCCTTCAGACACCATTAACGACATGAAGTCATCGTCAAGACAACAAAATTGCCTCTGACATCTACAATCTCGCCACCACACATGCACTTATGATTTTCGAGATTTTTAGTTTACAACCATCATCACCTTCACAACAACGTTTTCTCCAACGTCAAGCTAGAATCTCAAGGGTACACAGGTGCAAAGCATCATCCCTGAGGGATGTCGTCACATGTATTTCCCAATAATTTTAGTGATGGTGGTGGTGGACAATGCTTGGCGTAAAAAGTTTGTCATGGTATCAGAGCAGGCTATTCTCTCGGCACATCCTAGGCTCAAGTTACTAGGCTCGAATCTACTTCCTTAAGTTGAGCCTTCGAAAAACTGGGCTCACTCTAACTTAAGGTATTAGGTGTTTGGGCCTTCAAAAAGATTGGTGTTGGCTCCACTGATTGAATACTAATTGGGCTTTCGAAAAGAAAAGATTAGCATTGGCTCAAATGACTAAAAATATCAACGAAACAGCCCTTCAAAACATTGACGTTATCTCGGGAATAATGACTTGAACAGCTGCCGATGCGAAAATTGGTTTCTCTTGTGACCACGTGTGGGACTACTCGTGAAGGGGCATGCTGAATAATAGCCACATTAGGCATATGACAAAATAATATACAATTAACATATGGGAAATTTCACTCCCGATATCACTGAGACCTTTTGTGTTAAAACCCAACACCTAGTATAATGCATGTGGTCAAATATCCTAGTGAATAGAGTATTGGGTTTTAACTCATATGCCCCCGGGTACGAAACTCTCTCGGCCCTAAATTATTGTAAGAATTATGAATCATCCCCCTTCCCTTAGAAATAATAATTTTCTTTAAAAAAAAAAAGTTGAGACAATATCGATCTGTGATGTTGGTGATGGCCATGCTAGGCTTAAAGGGCCCGTTTGGTGGGCATATCAGGATGGGATACAGTCCATTAAAATTGACTTGAATCTCAATTACTGTTTTTGTTTGATGGGATTAAACAACATTATTGATGGGACACATTTGTTGGATTGAAATCCAAGATAACAGGGGTTCCGTAACCCATCGTTGGACATGAGTTACATGTCCAACAAGAAGGCTCGCGCCTCCTTTTTGATAGTTTCTCCTTGATCACTACATCATCTTCTTCTCCTCACTCCATCATCTCTCTTTCTCCCTCTCTGGATCGAGTCTTTTCTCAAATCTAGGTCGCGTTATCTGGGCTGAAGATCGTGGGTTATGGTGTTATCAGGTCGTCATTATGGGTGGTGATTGTATGTTCGATGCTTGACCATCGTTGTAGGTTGCAATATAGCAAGCAACGATCTCGTTCTTTCTCTCTAGGTCTTGTTGTGAGCAGCTTTGACATCGTGGGGTCATTGGAATGGCACTGTGGGATCGCATGTAGTCAGCATGAGTCGTGGGTGGGTCACGAGCGTTATGGTGTCATAGGTTGTTTGATGGTTCTGTCGTGAGGGTGATCGATGCTCCTAGTGTTTTTTTTTTTAATTTTAATTTTATTTTTTTATTATTATTATTTAACGTTTAACCTATCTCAACTTATCCAATTGAGTTGCTTACACCAAAGAATAGACCAATATCTCAACTGATCTCTTCCTATCCCATCCTAAAAACATCTTTAATGATGGCCTGTTCCTCCTTGGGCTCCTACATTTGTAACTCTAGCGAAAAAAAAAAGTCATCCCCAATGGGCCGGAAAGTGGGATTACATCCACCATATAGGTTAGCAGCTTCACTCTTTGGGTATAAAAAATTAGGCTACATATAGCCCCAAAAAGCAAGGGGACCCGCACCAAATTAAGGGCATTACAATTTTGTTATTTGAAAGCATATACAAGCAAATGGATCTAAATTGTAAAGTCATTACAATGTAATTTAAATGCTACAAACACAAGACTTAGCCTCTCTGTGCATATTCATTTCACTCGTGTACAGTCAATTTATTTCGGAGGGCGAGGTAGGCATTTGTATTTTCCACTATACTTTGTTACTAATTTGCTTCAATTAGGGAATAGCGTAGATGGATCAATTACGATGGGCGCCCTAATATAACCTTGTTTGAATTCATTTCTAGAGCATAGCGTAGCGCAACTCTCAACGTCTAATTATGAAACTAGACTAGTATCATATAGTTCTAGCGAGGCTTTACTAGCTTTGGATGGTGAAATTAACGACCTTGTTTTCTTTGTTTCTTGAGCTTCGTTCTGGCTCTTTTCTTCACTTGAGAGTGGGTCAGAAAAACATCCTCATATACGATATTGAAGAGTAAGGAAATGGCTTCCATGACAATGAGGTCCTTCTTGTATGGTGTTACAGAGCCTGACTTGTTAGGCTTTGGAATCGACAACTTGTGCATCTCCAAGAACTAAAAGCAAAGAAAGCTTAACGCAAGCGACATAGGTAATCCAGCAACAATCGAGAACCAATGGTCTGATTCCACCTAATGGCCAATTCGACCAACATAGAAAGCAACCCTAGCCCTTAGCGCAAGCACTAAGTAGGTAAACTACCTTGTCTCGAAGTTAGTTGCTTGACATGAGTAGCTTGGCTTGCTTATGCGAAAATAAAGTAACCAGGGAATTCATATTGTTACATCTTGACCCGGGTCCCCACAATATCCCGGGCTCGACTTTGCCGTATCACGATATTGTCCGCTTTGGGCCCCGGCCACGCCCTCACGATTTTGTTTATGGGAACTCACACGAGAACTTCCCAGTGGGTCACCCATCATGAGATTGCTCTCGCGCGAACTTGCTTAACTTCAGAATTCTAATGGAACTCGAAGCCAGTGAGCTCCCAAAAGGCCTCGTACTAGGTAGAGATAGGAATATACGTATAAGGCTTACATGATCCTCACCCCTAGGCAATGTAGGATCTTACAATCCACCCCCCTTAGGGGTCTGATGTCCTAGTCAGCACACTTTCGGCCATGGATTGGTTCTGATACCAAATTGTCACATCCCGGCTCAGACTCCCACCACATCCCGGGCTCGACTTCGCCGTAGCATAATATTGTCTGCTTTAGGCCCTGATCACGCCCTTACGGTTTTGTTTCTAGGAACTCACATGAGAACTTCTCAGTGGGTCACCCATCATGGGATTGCTCTCGTGCGAACTAGTTTAACTTTGAAATTCCGATGGAACCCGAAGCCAGTGAGCTCCCAAAAGGCCTCGTGCTAAGTAGAGATGGGCATGTACATATAAGGCTTATAGGATCCTCACCCCTGGGCAATGTGGGATCTTACACATATACTAATCTTCTAATCTAGCTAAAGAAGTTTTTTTTGTTTATTTAAAAGTAGATCAGAAGTTTAGGTAAATATTAAATTAGGGTGAGCTTGACTATTTTAATCTACATGCGACTTAGCTAAACGAAATCATGAGTATCGACTGTCGTGTAGATGCTCCTGTTGGTAGGAGCTACTTCACTTTCGGTGTTCATCGCTCTTTTTGAACTGATATCCAAAGATTCCCTGTAACATAATGGTTTGAAATGAAGGTTTATAAAAGGTTTTGGTGAACCTGCCGCGGCATGTGGGTTGGTTCCTTTGTGGTAGCCGGAAAGCTCTTAGTGCAAAAACTTAGGATAAGTTGCTAAAACAAACGGGAGGGGATGATCGACCCGTTCAGTATAATTCTGAAGAAAGATTGTTGGCAACAGGTGCCAAACCGTCGCCCGTTTCCTTATTTCTTCGATAATAGAGTTGGCTATCTTTGTGGCGTCTATTGTACAATGGGTTCTCTCAATAACTAAAATGTGGATCATCCCTAAATCTAACTGGGGTTCGCGATGGTGGAGGAACTGGATTAGAAAAAAGAGGGCTTCTAATTGTAAGATATCTAATGTAACCGTCGGTAGAATTGAGATCTCATTAAAAGAAAGATAAGGCGAAAACCGATGGCTTCTTGGTCACAACCAGCTAAAGCTAAAGTTCCATTCAAGAGCGTTTCTACAAGGTCGAACCTCCTCAGGGAATATAAGGTTTTCACGAGGCTGATCTTGAGCCATCATCCGAGCATAAATACCTTCAAGAATCGAAGTTGATTTGCTTTATAAAAAAAAGATACAAGTGATCATTTAAATGGTTTCACGGTCTAATAACGAACTATTCTGATTAGTTGATAATATTAGTTGATAATTTTGTGAAAGAGTCATTTGAAGGGTTTCATTAACTTCATAATTTAAGTCGAGTGGACCTTGTTCTTGTGAGAGCTTTTTCATAATACTATAATGAGTGAAAGTGGAAGGATTTTTCGATATTAAGATAAAAGGGTAGGTTTAATTGTAACCACCACATGAGTATGAGAATGAGTTTCTTCGCCCCCGACTTGAGAAGAAGAGAAATGTTTATCTATTTTATTTAGTTATTTAGTTAAACCAATGAGTTGTTATTGTAGCAAATAGCAACAACCATTTCGTCCGACATGCATAATTTTTATTTTCCAATGGATTTACATCTTTCATTTATGGAAAATCTTTGATGTAGTGAGTAATAGCTCTAATGGTTCTTCTCAACAGATTAAACTACTTACTATAGTTAGGGTATTGAACAATGGGTGGCAACTTGCCCAATAAGAAAAGTCGCCCAAGTGAAAAAGACTAACAAGCAAGAAACATGACTTGGAGAAAGAAATGGGCACGCTAGCTTACTAATAACATTAGGCTTTTTCCGCTTGATCAGAATCTATTCTATGATTGAATAGCAGAAGTGCTACTAAGTAGTAGAAACTCGGATAGACACCGTTTTTTCTTTGTTTTTTTTTAGAAAGAATAAGTAAAAGAAGAAAAAAAAGAAGGGAAGGGGGGTATGGATACTTGCTTAGTGCTTGCGCTAAGGGCTTATACCCAAAAAGTATGACACGCACTAGATGTAATGGGACGGACGGGATGAAACCAATAAAGAAAAGACTATAAAAGAAGATAACTAAAAAGATGGATTTGCCCACGGAGCGGTGAAATTACTTTCTTTCGAGTGATTTTATTCATCAATAGGGGACCATCCCATACCATAGGAAGTTGCTTCTTGGAATGCCGTCGTTCAAGCACAGGCTGACCAAGTTATCCACGCAAACGAAGAAGAAAATATCGAAGAAGAACAAGCTTACCTGCGGAGGAGTCAAGGGCTTTAGCGCTCCTGTCGGAAAAACAGCCCCTGGTGATGCATATCGTGGTCCCAGAAGTAGTACGGCCTCCTAGTATATGAATAGATCCCAGAAAGACTAAAAGAAAATCATGTTTGGTCCGAGCAAATCCATTATATGTAAAATAAGAGATAAATAAATAGAAATGCTTTTTATGACCTTATTGAGACCCGACCAGATTTTTTTGATTTAATTTAATTTAATTTATGAGGGATCTGCCTCACAAAGCCATAGAGTATTAATAGCTTTAATTGTAGTTAGGGGGCTATTGAAAATCGCACACTTCCTCAGCCCAGCATGTTGAGACCAGAGCGTGACTAGGGAGTGGGTTCTTAAAAACTCCCATTTTATTGTTGGGGTTCTTAGGAGCTTCTTGTTCATCCACCACTTTGATTTTTCCTTCTTCTATGAAATCATGGATTTTTTACTTAAAAGTCTTCAATGACAAAGATTTCACTACACTACTTATTACGTTAAACATTCCTCTTTCTACATCTGACTCTCGCACGGATAGAGATGGAGGTCGGGATTCCCGCAGCACCGCGGCAATTCAATGAGCGAGACTTGCACTCAATAGTAGAACAATGAAAGCAGTAGTGGCACTCCCCATACTTAGATGGTCCGGCTACGCCTGGTTCTCCCTTTTCTCTTGATTTGCTTGCTCGAGGAAATGTATTCTGATTCCCCTTTCTTTTTATTAGTTTTAGGGTTGGATCTGAGAATTGGAGAAAAAAAAGATACCTACATGGTCGACTGGCCTTACTCTGTCTAGAGGAAGCGTTGGTAGGGATTTGGAAGACCTTGATTAGATATTGATTCAGTGTTGCATGATCTCAATCAGCTTCACTTGGGGCTTCCTTCACATGAAATGCAATGAAATCTTATGGTTGTTGTGAAATGAAATATTATTGTGTTTGATTTCGAAGAATGTGCTAATTAGATAAATAAACCAACGGATGAGATTGAGATTAGATAATCCAATCCAATGGTTGTTATGAAATGAAATTTTATCTTGTCTGATTTCAGATCAAAACAAACCAACATATGAGGTTGAGATAAGAAAACCTAATCTAACAGTGCATAACTAGCATAAGTGATGAAATCTAACTTTGTCAGAATTTGAATGTTTTTAGGTCAGTTCATAAAAAAATTAAGACAACACGTCAAAAAATCAACTTAAGAAAAGTTAAGATAAAAATAAATTTACCGCATAATCAAATACTACATAGATAAATATATAGCCCATATAGAGTCTGAAAAGTATATAGCCCCTTATTAGGAGCGATTCTTTTATAGAGCTCCAAAGATTTCTCAAAACTCTAAATTGGTTATATCCACCAATTTTTTAGTCCTAGATAGAACCTCTCATTGGAGATTTTCTAACCAATCCTAAATATAATAACATATCATATCCTGTCCATCCAACATGCCCTAAAAAGTTTATCACCCATTAGCAACACGGTCAGGCCGCTGGCGCCCAATCATACAAGGAAGAAATGAACAAACTAATGTGTTGTTTTCGGTTAATCTTATTGGCCATCCATAAATATAACCACACGATTGTATGCATATCTACCGTTGACCCCAAATAATATAATCACACCCATTTGTTGCTCTTTTAATATTTAAATCAATCCCTAAATCTCAATCTCGATGTTAAATTTTTATTTTAACTTCTTAAATCCTCTCGATGTGCCCCTTTCTTGCCATTCACTTTGAACACAAGAAATTATGGAAGTGGAAAGCAAGTCCATGCTATTCACAAAAAAGAAGAGGTTTTCTCACTCAACCATTCTCAGCACCATTTCCCTCTTCTCACTCTTTCTGATTCTTATCCTATTTCACGCACAACCCTCTCCTTCCTTCTCTCCTGCCTCAAAACCCCGAGACTCGAAACTCCGAAACTCGGTTACATTTCTTCCTCTCAAAGACACAAGGTTTGCCAACACTGCAATGGAGGGAAACACTTGGTTCATGAGCTCCTTGAGTGACACATTTGAAGAAAATGAATCCGAATACCTTCATTTCCCTTCGGATGCATCCAACGGAAGGCTACTGTGCATCAAAGGGAACGACATAAAAGATGGCACCAAAAACTCATATGCCTTGGCATATCCTGAAGGCTTACCAAACTCCACCACGTTCCTGAAAGGCCTCGCGTTTGTGTCCGACACATTCTATGACTACGGAAACTTGTGGCACGGGTTAACCGCCATGATGCCTTTCGTCGGTTGGTCTATGAAAAATGGATGCGCAAAGCCGGCAAGATTGGTACTTTTCCACTCGGGAGAGCTTAGAGTTAGAGAGAAAATGGGGTTGTGGATTCAGAAGGTGATGCAAGCGAATTTCGGGCAATTGCAGGTCGAAGAGTTCGAGAAGGGAGAAGGGCCTTATTGTTTCGAGAAGGCGGTTGTGATGAGGCATAATGTTGGGAAAATGGGGAAGAAGAAGAAGCTTCAAGTGTCCGACTTGTTGAGATGTAAAGCAAGAGAGTTTTGTGGCATAAACCCTAATGGCAGACGCAGAGAGGTCAATGTGAGAGGGGAGCCAAGCATTAGGTTGACGTTGCTAATGAGGAGAGGATCAAGATCGTTCAAGAATCCGACGGCTGTGACTGCTGTGTTCTCAAGGGAGTGCGCGGCGGTGGATGGGTGCACGTTAAAGGTGGTTCAGTCTGAAGATCTGGATTTCTGTGATCAGGTTTGCTCTCTCTTCCTCTAGCAAGTTGTTTTCATTTTTCATTTCTTTATTCCGAAGATCCAAAGTTCTAGGGCTAAACTTGTTGCGTTGACAATGACTAGGTGAACTTAGATGGGAATGATGACAGATATTTCAAAATATTTTAGCGCTAATTGATAATTTAAGTTTGACTAAGTATACGTGTTATGATTAGTGAAAGTGATCACGAAGATCGTGTTGTTATTACATGTATTGTGTGTTAAGTGAGTATTCTGTATTTCAAGTTAGAGGAGTGTTAGTGTCAGTCGTACGTAAATACGTGACAAGTTCAGAGGGAGTCATGCGCTGCGCTCATGTCCAATCTGACGCTAGAGCTACCTAGTCAAAGTTTGTAGCTTAACATAACAAACTCGGTGTTCTTAAACAGGTTAGACTAATGACAAACACAGACGTCCTTGCATCCCCGCATGGAGCCCAGCTAACAAACATGCTCTTCATGGATAGAAACAGTAGCATAATGGAGTTCTTTCCCAAAGGATGGCTGGAGCTTGCAGGGATAGGTCAGTATGCTCATCACTGGATGGCCGATCAATCCGGTATGACGCACCGGGGTGCTTGGTGGGATCCCTATGCCGATAAAGAATGCCCGGAACCTAACAAACAACTCGAATGCTTTCTGTTTTACAAAGACGGCCGAGTTGGTCACAATGAAACCTACTTTGCAGAGTGGACACGAACTGTCCTCAAACAAGTAAGAACAAGCAAGTTAGAACAAGACATCGAGAGTTCGCAGAGAGATTCAAACGTTTGCCTATGCTAGCTAGCGAAAGATTTCACTACTTTGTAACCTTATATATCTGTAACAAACATTTGATGAGAAATATTGCATCGTTTCGTTCTCCATACAAAAATTGAATAGGGTATAGAAAAACAAAGATAAAGAGAAAGATGTGACATCCCGCTAACATGATTATGGGGTTGTTTTACAGTGACAGAACAATGTTCTTTCCCAAATGGATAATTTCTCCCCTAGTGTTGCTCTAAGCACAGTACTTTGAGAAGCTCGAACGAAGATTGTAAAGATGTTCAACGTGTTTAGTAACATGAACATGTGGATAGCCTTACAATGAAACAAGTACTTATGTTGTCGATGAAACCTCTTATAGCCTTAGAAAACAGATGTCTGGAAGGCACTAAGTATCCAATCTTCATCTGAACAGTTTGGACCAAAAGTATACCACGAAGAAACAAACTAGTCCAAAAGCCACCACGTGGACGACATGGTTTGATCCACTCCGGATGATGCTTCTGTTCAATCTCCTGACATTGTTCTTCAACCCTGCTTGACCTTTCAACAGCGTCATATGCTGTAAAAAAAAAACAGACAAAGATATAGGTTTCAGAAAGCTGTATATATCCACCCATCATACTGCCATTAAATTTCATTTCAGAAACTTCCTTTCCATCCACTAAAAAATTCCAAAAGTACAGGTCGGTTCTCCGATGATTGTTAAAAAAGAAAAAAAGTTTTTCTCTTACGGTTTCTGATCTCTTTAAGTTCTTACTTGGCGTCGATTTTTTATTTTTCAGCCATATTTTTCAATTTGCAGAATATAGTAAATTAAGCAGTTCATCCCATCATTCTTAACATAAATTGTTGAATGTAGAATGTAGTAACCCATATCATCCATCATCCCGTGTTGTTTCAAAAAAATTGAAATATGAAAGCAACAATGTCTAAAGTTTGATGCCATACCAGCTGATCCAGAAATTCATTCTGGAATTTTGCTTCCGTACCTATAACTTGAGCTACCTGCGCCAAAATAAGAGAACAGGATTAAATTATTTGCAATCAAATTGTGGGAAATCAATTTTACAAGTCATAATGCACCATAATTAGGCTATAAGATGAACTATGAAACAAACAAATGTACAGAGGCAAGACATCAAAGCATTCGAATTTATGAAAAAGCTGATTTAGTTTGATACACCAAAAAAGAACAGTCTTCAATGACTAAATCCATTAGATATCCATAACCAAGCAAAGAAATACTGTACAAGCCCATCCCCCATCAAACCCAGCACTTCCTTCTACAAAATTAATAAAGAGGAGACAGCACTGTACAGGGAATATATACTTTAACAAGGTTCCATAAATACTCTATAATAATTTTAAGACAACAGCCGCAACACACAAATCTAACACCGGTCACTGAAACAATAGAACAAATTCCAGATTGAGAAAAAAAATGCACTGCACCGCCCTCCTCAGAGTAGAGGAATTATGTAATAAGTAAAAAATCAATAACCATGTAATAGGATCTACCAAATAACAGGCGCAATGCAAGTGAATAATTATGACTAAAAATCCAAATAAAAAACATATTGCTCACGCAGATCATTACATACTTCAGCTAATAGCAACAAAGACTGAAAGTGAGGCGCTAGACCTTTGTAAAAGGGTTAGGTAACAGGAATACCAATAATGTAACAAGGATGGGACCAAAACAATATATATAACATCAACATTTCCAAGTTGCACCAAGATGAATTCAAATGCCCAAACAAAATACAGAAACTGAAAAATTCGGAGTGCATACATTTTTCAATCTTCTCACTTGGTTGTGGAGACCATTGATATCTTCATCCAAGTCAGCATGCATCGGATCAATCCTCAACTGGATTTCATCCATGTTAGCTGCTGGTCTTGGGTTAAGACCCTCCCTGAAAAACCATCATTAATACATACATCAAACACAATCACACAAAATAGCAAATATGCAGTGTAAAATTAATACCTTGATCTATATGGAGCCACATTTCCATAGCCTGCCATTAGAAACCCTAGAGTTCGTGTTTGGTGAGATGGCTTAAGCAATCGTCTTTTACAATTTCAAATTGAATAGGTGATTATGTTATCTTGATTAATGCCCACTGTTAGCTTGTGAGTCTCCAATACCTGGCCATAGAAAGGATTTTTGTTATAAACCATAATTTGAGGGAAATGAACTACCTCAAAATATAAGTTATTTTTACACATACTTCAGAGATTTATAATACGCCGAAATATTATGCACAATGAAGCTTTAACCACAAAATTAGTGGTTTTGAAAACCAATAATATAAAATTAAAGAATATTTCAATGGTTTAAGTGAATATCCTACTGATGCACACTACTTTTCAATAAAATTCATATTGTGTCCGGGCAACAGAATCTGGACCCGAGGTTTCCATCAAACCCTAACATATTTCATCAATAGAATTAAGCTCTAAAAAAACTACCAATTTAGACTGCGGCATTGCCTGTTGAACCCAATAACAAAATCACAAAACTGAGATAAAAGTCACATAATTTCCTATACGACACAATCATAATTTGACTAAACAAAAGAAAAAAAAAGACCCGAATTGGATGACTGAACCGACCCAAACCTAATCTCCTATGGGAAACCCTAAATTCAACGTATTAGCCAAACAAAGGCTTAAAATTAGGGTCTGTTTCAATCCAATCTACACCCAAATTCCTAACCCAAACCGAACAAAAAGTTCGAAAGTACTTCCCAAAATTGCAATACAATTGATAATTAATCACCACATTTATTCGAATTCGAAAACTGGCAAATCGAATCTGATCAAGCACGAAAATTCATACAATTTACAGAAGAAGCGAAAGAAAAGAGGCGAATTGCAGTACCTTCGTCGGCGATTAAAATCGCAGGAAGCGAAGAACGACAGCAGCGAGGTTCCTGAGACGAGTTGGAGAGGAGAGGAGGCGGTCAAAGAAATGGAGAAGAACCCCGCGTCAGCACAAGGATAGAAGCTGTTATTTTGAGGAAGGAATCTGGAAACTATTTGGCATTTGGCATTTTTTATTTTTTTTGGTAAATGGCATTTCAAATATAATAGTGTTCGGCTGCTTACGCATCTCTACCAATCAACGCGTGACACGTGGTTTCCTTTTCTAAAGAATTAAATGGAGCTTGTCTCAAAACTAAGATTAAACTAGAGTTTTAGTCTCAAATAAAAGAGTAATGCTACTGTGACTATCTAATTGTACCATCATATATATCATCTTTTTAATAGGGGTGGGACCCGTTAATACATGTATAGAGATTGTACAAATATATGGTAAGAGTATCATGATTTTTCTTTTTTAATATTTAGGGGAGGGGAAGCTACCCATCTTAAAGTGAGGCATACAACTAAATACAAGTCTCTCTGAGGACTTAGAGAGGGATCTCAACCTTTTTTTTTTTTTTTTTTACAGATCGCTCACCAAAAGGGTCCTTCGTAGCCTTTATGGGTCAAAAAGTGGCAGATAACTGTGGTTTGCCACCAATTGTCCCCCTTTTTAGAAAAACAAAATAAATAAATAAATTGGACAGACACAGAGATTCAAGGAGAAGGTCGGAGAACATAGAGATGAGAGAGAAAGAGGAAAGAGTGCACAGACGAGAGAGAAATTTAGAGGGGAGTAGACAGGATCAAATCAGAAGAGGAAGGAGAATGATATGATAGAGATAGAAAGCTAATCGAAAAAGATCGGGAGTGAGAGGAGATAAGAGAGAAAGTAGTGGGTTTGGAGTTTAAAAACTCTAAAATCTTACTTTTTGTGTTTTTCTAGAAATATGCTAGTTTTTAAGTAAGTTTTTAGTTTTTTTTTAAAACAGTCATACCAAACAAGTATTTAAGGTGTAAAATTTAAAAAGTGTTTTTGAGTTTAAAAAGTTAGATTCAAGTAAAGAACAAAAAGACCCTTAATAATCTAAACTTTTTTAATTATCAGATTTTTGAAAATTTTCCTTCCCTAAATGAGAGTATTAGTATTTTGATTTGAGTTTAGCAAAAGCTTGTTGCCAATAACAAGGAATTAGGGAGCACTTAATTTATTGATTCAAATTGTAGCATGTGTGTCACACTTTTTTATATATTGAAGTTTTGTTTCATATAGTTTATTTGGCAAGGTTTTTTACTAAGAGCATCTCCTGTGAGGCCCTAAATTAAGTCTCTACAATCTTATATTTTCTAAATACGGGGACAAAAGACTTTCAATGGATCGGAATTGAAGTCCTCAAAGTATTTTAATAAATAACGACTCATCGGATATCTCAAAAAAAATCTTAAATGTGAGGATTGTATATAAGAACTCAAAGAGTGGGCCTCCTTTGATTTTTGAGTGGGAAAAAAACCCATCGACGTGGGAATGCTGCACAACTACTACTCTTTTTACTTTTTTCTTGTTTTCTAAACCCACCCACATGGGAATGCTGTATAGCAACTTCTCATTTTGCTACAACTCCTTTTTTTTTTAACCGTTGGAAAACCAACGGTAGAAGTAGTTTTTGTTTACCAATGGCCACAATACTCCAACAAAATGTACAATGATTTTTTAGTATTTTAGTTCATACATTTAGGGATTATACTATAAGGACTTCCCATTACTGACATGCCCCGATTCCGGTGTCCGAAGGACAACGGGATGGCCACGTGTTGGCCAACACCCGAGGGTGACACAAGCCATTTTATGAATGCATATGCCGAGAATATGTAAAACATGCATATAACTTTCACACATAACTACGCAATATAAAACTCAAATCCAACCTTAACAACATAATATAATAAGTTCAACTGTCAACAAAATAAAAGTGATAATGCATGACATATTCAGAGCATACTACTAGTTCAGAATACAATGTAACATAAAGTGCTATTACAAGAATGTCAAAGCGGAAAGGACACAAAGTCATTGGTATGGAAATGCCTCATAGCTCGGATCGTATGCCTCGTTCCTAGGTCTTGAGGGGGCACAAAACAAAACATGGGTGGACCAAGTTGATATATAAATAATACTGAAATAGTTATTCATCAACGTACTAACCCCTAAAGTTTATGAAAACTCAATAGTATAATATGTAATAGGTTTTCCAAAAACCCTAGCATGCCATAAAAACTTTCATAAAACATATATCGTATATAATGTGCTTAGTAGTGTTACCATAATTGACCGAAGCCACTACATCACCCAACCGAAGGCAAATACAAATATCTTCCGACCAAAGCCATTACATCACCTGACTGAAGCCAAATATAAATATCTTCCAACCGAAGCAACTACATCACCCAACCAAAGCCAATTATAAGTATCAATCGCCCGTAAGCTCATAGTATGGATAACCACTAAGTAAGCACACAAAATCATGAACATAACTTTCCAAAATTTATATATCTCATCGGAGCTCAATAGCTCAAACATCATATGTGACGACCCGTCCCTAATTTTCCTATGTAATTTCTCCCCGAGTATGTGTATTGACAATTATGCCCTTATTGGCAAGTGACGTGGACTTATTCTTATCGCTTTCCTTTTTATTTCTCGCTATCGCATTTAAATTTTACACGCTAGTACGAGTATGAGTAAATTTTAAAGTGTAAAATATCTACTTCAGATAGATTTCGATTTCCTTTTACTGTAGGAAATCTGAAAAGCTATCCTTGGATTCCTTTTAAATCCTACCCGTGCACTTCCCTTCATCATTCAGTCTCAGCTATCCCATTTTTTTTCTGTATGTTCTGTCCCCCCTCAATCAGAAAAGCATCTCTCTCTCTCTCTTCTCCCTCTCCCACGCCACATTTCTTCTTCTTCTTCCTCTCTGCAACAACCACAAAACACACAAAAACTCACAAACGTGACAAACCAACTACATCATCATGCTTATCTCAGTCCCAAGATCACAACCAAGTCCTTGAAATCTGGTGTGGACGAGTTTTGACTCACTAACTCGGAAGGTCGACTCGGTGAGTTCGACATATCGATTTTCAAGCCATGCATGGCTAAGGTAAGCCTTAAGAAACCCTTAGAACCTTCATTTCACTTCTATGGGTTGTTATTGATCCTTTGTTTGTGTTTTGAACGTGTGGTTTTACCCAGAAACTCGAGAAGAATGAGAACCCGAAGTTTTTCGTACAAGAACTGTGGTCATTTAGTCACTTTCATACCATTTTTCTGGTCAACCTCGACCACAACTAGACTTCTTCTAGGTACAAACTTGTTCTCTACATTCCTAACTTCAAAATGGCTTTTGAATCACTGAGTTTTGTTAAGTAACGAGTTAGAAATCAACTCTGGAAGTTGGGAAGAAAATTTTAGTTTTCTGGAAAATTTCAGCCGTGGTCGTTTGGCCACATTCAGGCCAAATTTCTGAACAACACGGCCTATATTCGAACTTTCTGTAAATTGGGATCGGTAGATCACATTCCTAGCTTTAATTTGGCTTTTGTAGAAGTGAATTTGGTTGAGAATCGAACTCGTTGTGGGCTCTGGAAGTTGGGCTAAAAATCTGCAAAACTGCAGATTTTCGCGAAGAAGGTGAGTACAGTGTACTCGCGAGGGCGCATGGACCGCCACTTTGGGCGGCGCGTGGGGGCGTGTCCTGCCTCCGGCCGGTGCGTTGTTGATGCATGTGCGTTCGTGTCGTCGAGTAGATCGATTTCATATATTTATACCTTAGATTTGAGCAAACTATAGGGATTTTATTTAGGTTTCCGTTATGTGCTTTAATTAATGTTATTTAGTTATTTCACATATAGGGGAAACTTATTCCGAGGATTTTCGAGGCCAAGTTAGGCTCGAGGGCTACGACCCAGCGACGTACTTGTGAGTGGGCAGTTGTTTTATACCGATATATATTTTATAGTTTCCATAAATGCATATTTATTTCACTTTTACGCTTATCTTGCCTAGTATCATTATTGTGATATAAATTGTGATAAATGCTGCTATATGGTTATGATATTACTGTCATGTCATTCATACGTACTTGTGTACATGCTCATCTTGCTGCACCCGGTGTTAGTACTCGCCCCAGGGCCATGGCTAGTCCTTCACGTGTATGTTCACATCTGCATCGTTCGCTCACCTTAGATCCAAGTTTAGGTGCCAGTGTTGTCGGGTAGATTGCATTAGGCGATCCGACTTGTATGTGATGTGCTTTTGCACCAGTTTTCACGTGATCGTAGTACTAGAGCATATTGATTACACCCAGTCCTGTTCGTGTCAGAAACCATCTGTTCGAACTTGTGTGTCAGCTTAGATGGATGAGCACTTAGTTATATTGATTATCACATGATTATTATTGTGGCATATGATACATCATTTACTTGGCATATTTCTGGTTATATGGTTGATATATTGGATTTCATACTTACGTAGTATGTTTTGAGGAAACTATACTTGTTTTACGGCGAAGGGTTAGTATATTCAAAGATAAAGGTTTTCTTATAAGCATTGTTTTGCTGACCCACTCAACTTTGTTTTTCCCCCCTCCAAGACCTAGATAGCTGTACTCTCTGTGGCACTCGAGGAGTCACGGCAGTTCTGACATTTCCTTTTGTTTAGACGTACGAACTTATCACTACTATGTAATAAGTGTACTTTGGTTGACTTGACTACTCTTTCGTAGTCTCACTGTTTATTACGCTCTGAATAATTGTAGTGGGCTCAACACACGAATTGCTCACTCTTTCACTGTTTAGTTCTAATTAGTTTTAAATTTTATTCACTTTTTGCATCACTTACCCTTATGGTTACGTCACCTCACGGTGACAGCCAACATGCTTCGACCTTTCCAGGTCGGGGTGTGTCAGCTTGGTATCAGAGCATAGGTTTAGACAGTTCTGCACTTCCCAGTGTGTTTTAACGCTTGTTTTCTTAAGTCAGAACTATGCCACCTCGTAAAGAGCCACGTTCTCCAGCGAAGAATAACTTTCTGGACTTTGGGCAATTTGGTGTGGCTATCGCTGCTGCTATTCAGTCTTCACTCCGTCCTACCCCGAGGAATACTCTGGATATTGTATCCCGCCTGAAGATTAACGATTTCTTTGGTAATGAGGGACCGGAGAAGTCAGAGATATGGTTCGATCATGTGGAGAAGACTTTTCAAGTTATGCATAGGTAGGGTAATCTTTCCCTAGAGAGATGGGTTGAGACCGCTACTTGGTTCTTTCGATTGGGAGCAGAATCTTGGTGGGATCTTCAGAAGAAATCCTTATCTGATGCGGATATTGCAGATTAGGATGTTTTCAAACAGTTATTTAAAACCAGATTTATTCCTCCTGAGTATGTGGATAGTAAGAAGAATGAGTTCATAGACATGAGGCAGGGTAATATGTCAGCCACTGAGTATCATCGAAGGTTTACTGACTTATCCCGTTATTGCCCCGAGACTGCTGTTAATCCTCGGGAGATGCTTCATTTTTTTAAGAGGGGAACTTGCAAGAAATGGTGCAATATAGCAACTGCTATTCCTTGTGCTACTTATCAGGAGTTCTTCGAGGTCTTGCTTCGGATTGAAGATTCAGATAATGCTCCTGATGATGAGAATGAGGGTGTTGACAGGAATGTCCAAAGGTATAATAACAGGGGGCGATCATCACTTGGCCTGAGAAGGGCTCATAATTTTAAAAAGAGTGGAAATAGCTCTAGATCCTCGAGCGGGGGTTCTAGCTCCGGTATACCTCAAATAGGAGGTAGGTCCAGTGGTGGTTCTCGTTTTCAGAACAAAGGAAACTCCAGCAGTTCAAGTGTTCAGTTTTGTCGCAGGTGTAACACCCGTCACTATGGTGAATGTAAGAGGGGAAACAGAGGATGTTTCACTTGCGGACAAACAGGGCATATGGCTTATAATTGTCCTCAGAATCAGAAGAATCAGCCTGCTAATCTACCACCGGCAGTCCCCCTACAGCAGCTTCCAGCACCTGGTAACCGTCAGCAGTTAGGCTACGGTGGAGCCTTCCACTACCAATGGGGTGTAATCCAGAATTAGGGATAACCATACTAGTATACACCTGAGGTTCCTTACTACCAGGGAGGATATCAGCAGACTCAAGGAGGTTATCCACAGTTCCAGGGAGATTATACGTTGTATCAAGGCGGCGGAGCACATATCTATACTGGAGGGCAGTGTCAGAACCTAGACGTAGCGTCTAGCAGTGGAGGTTTAAGCAGACAGGCAATTCCACCCCAGCAGGGTCGAGGTAATCAGGTTCAAGCAAACAGGGGTCGTGGAGGCAGACAGCAAGTTCAGGGAAGAGTTAACAACATCACTCTTCAGGATGCTCAGGCTAATCCGGACTTGATCATGGGTACGTTGAATGTTTTAGGCCATTTTGCTAAAGTTTTAATTGATTCTGGTGCTACACATTCAGTTATTTCCTATAAGTTTGCTCAAACAACTCAACCACATCCTACTTTACTCGACTACGAGTTGGAGTTCTCGATGCCTAGGGGTGAAATCTGTTATGTTAGTTGGGAATATCAAGGATGTCCCATCCTTGTCGAAGATGTAGTCATGCCGGCTAATCTTGTTCCTTTAGATATCGTTGATTTTGACATTATCTTAGGCATGGACTGGTTACACTGCAATCATGTCAGGTTGGACTGTTATGAGAAAGTTGTTACTTTTCACCGACCGGGCATGCCTATTGTCATGTTTATCGGTGAACGTGGTGGTCTAAAGCATGGAGTTATCACTGCCATAAGGGCGAGACGATTGTTGAGTAAAGGTTATCAAGGTTACTTAGCTCTTGTTGTGCTAGCGAATGAGACTACTGCATCTGTGGAGACATCAGAGTAGTTAGACACTTTCTCGATGTTTTTCCCGAGGAATTACCTGGCTTACCCCCCAGATCGTGAAGCGGAGTTCACCATCGATCTACTTAAAACTCAGTTGCAAGAGTTGGTTGATAAGGGTTTCATTCAACCAAGCACTTCCCCTTGGGGAGCTCCAGTTCTATTTGTACGGAAGAAAAATGGAACCTTGAGGTTATGCATCGATTACAGGCAGTTGAATCGGGTGACGATTAAAAACCGTTATCCATTACCTCGTATTAATGACCTCTTTGATCAGCTCAAAGGTGCTTGTGTATTCTCAAAGATTGATATGAGGTCTGGTTACTACCAATTGAAGATCAGAAGCGACGACGTTCCGAAGACAGCTTTCAGAACTCGATACGGTCATTACAAGTTCCTAGTGATGCCATTTGGATTGACTAATGCACCAACAACTTTCATGAATCTGATGAATCAAGTATTCCATCCATATCTCGACAGGTTCGTCATTGTTTTCATAGATGACATTTTGGTGTATTCTAAGAATAAAACTGATCATGCCAGGCATCTGCGTTTTGTTCTAAAGACGCTAAGGGCAATCGGTTGTATGCTAAGTTCAGTGAATGTCAGTTTTGGCTGGATCAAGTGTCATTTTTAGGGCATGTGGTATCAGCTCAGGGTGTGCTTGTGGATCCTCAGAAAATAACAGTTATGGAAAATTGGGAGCAACCTTAGACAGTTACGGAAGTTCGAAGCTTTCTTGGTCTTGCTGGTTATTATCGACGCTTCGTGAAAGACTTTTCGACCATAGCACTACCTCTGATAAAATTGACTAGAAAAGACGTTCATTTTGTGTGGAGTAGTGAGTGTGAAAAGAGTTTCCAGCAGTTGAAGTATCTTCTCACTCATACACCTGTCTTAGCACTTCCCGATGATGATGGGAACTTCGAGATCTACAGTGATGCGTCTCTGAATGGTCTTGGTTGTGTGTTAATGCAGCATGATAAAGTGATTGCTTATGCATCGCGACAGTTAAAGCCCCATGAGAAGAACTATCCTACTCACGACCTCGAGTTGGCGGCGATCATCTTTGCTTTGAAAATTTGGAGGCACTATCTTTATGGGGAAAAATGTAAGATCTTCACTGATCATAAGAGCCTTAAGTACATCTTCAATCAGCCGAACCTCAATCTCCGGCAGCAGAGGTGGGTAGAGTTACTAAGTGATTATGACTGCACCATTGAGTATCACCCAGGTCGTGCCAATTCAGTAGCTAATGCTCTTAGTAGGAAGTCTCATGGCCAACTTAATGCTCTTTATGTTAGCCGTATTCCTCTTTTGATTGACCTAAGATCCACTGGAGTAGCATTGAAAGAGGGTCGTCAGGGGGCCCTAATTGCCAATTTTCAGGTCAGACCGGTTCTGTTAGATCTTGTTCTCAAAGCCCAGAGGAACGATACAGAATCTCAGGAATTGATACAGGCAATGTCAGACGGGAAAAAGAATGACCTCTGGATTAGAGATCCTGATAGTATGCTTATGCAAGGTGATCGAATGTTTGTACCGAATGTTGAGAAATTAAAGAAAGACATATTGGATGAAGCGCATATCTCTGCTTATGCTATGCATCCAGGGAGCACCAAGATGTATCATACCATCCGAGACTTCTATTATTGGCCCGGTATGAAAAGAAAGATTGCAGAGTTTGTTAGTCGTTCTGCAATTTGCTAGCAGGTTAAGGCAGAAAGGAAAAAGGCGTTTGGATTGCTGCAACCCCTCCCGATACCTCAGTGGAAATGGGAAGATATTACAATGGATTTCGTGTACAAGTTACCTCGTACTCAAAATGGTTACGATGATATCTAGGTAGTAGTTGATCAACTTACCAAGTCAGCGCTCTTCATACCCGTTCGTGAGAATTACTCGTTGAATCAGTTGGCCGAACGGTTCGTCTCTGAAGTGGTTAAGTACCATGGAGTCCCAGTTAGTATCATTTCTGACCGAGATCCCAGGTTCACTTCGAAGTTCTGGGTAGCTTTTCAGGAAGCTTTAGGATCGAGATTACTCTACAGCACCGCCTATCATCCCCAAACAGATGGTCAGTCAGAGAGAACTATCTAGACCTTGGAAGATGTGTTGAGATCGTCAGTTCTACAGTTTAGAGATGTTTGGCATAAACGCTTACCGTTGATAAAGTTTGTGTACAACAACAGCTTCCATTCTAGTATTGGTATGGCATCATTTGGAGCGTTGTATGGGAAACCGTGCCGTACTCCACTTTGTTTGTCCGAGGTCGTCAAACGAGTTTTAATGGGCTCTGAGATCGTGGAGGAGACGACACAGAACATTCAGGTGATAAAGGCTAACCTAAAAGTGGCCCAGGATCGGCAGAAGAGTATCTCCGACAGACATTCTACCGACAAGTTTATAAGGTTGGTGATTAGGTATTCTTGAAGTTATCGTCGTGAAAAGGTGTTGTACGATTCGAAAAGAAAGGGAAACTTAGCCCTAGGTACATCAGACCGTACCAGATTGTTGAACGAGTCGGTGAAGTTACTTATCGACTTGCCTTGCCACCAGAGTTGGCGAGAGTGCACAATGTGTTTCATGTATCGATACTACAGAGGTACGTTTCTGATCCGTCACGTAATCCCTCCTTAACCTCCGGAGATCAATCCAAATTTGACCTACGACGAGGTTCCAGTGACTATCTTTGATTGGAAGGATAAGGTTCTTAGAAACAAGACCGTGCGGATGGTGAAGGTTTTGTGGAGGAACCACTTAGTGGAGGAAGCCACTTGGGAGACAAAAGAGCGTATGCGAGATATGTATCCACGTCTATTTTATGGCTTTGATAGTAGTTAGTATTTAAATTTCGGGGATGAAATTTTTATAATGGGGTAGATTGTGACGACCTATCCCTAATTTTCCTATGTAATTTCTCCCTGAGTATGTGTATTGACGATTATGCCCTTATTGGCAAGTGACGTGGACTTATTCTTATCGCTTTCATTTTTATTTCTCGTTATCGCATTTAAATTGTACACGCTAGTACGAGTATGCGTAAATTTTAAAGTGTAAAATATCTACTTCAGATAGATTTCGATTTTCTTTTACTGTAGGAAATCTGAAAAGCTATCCTTGGATTCCTTTTAAATCCTACCCGTGCACTTCCCTTCATCATTCAGTCTCAGCTATCCCATTTTTTTCTGTATGTTTTGTCCCCCCCTCAATCAGAAAAGCATATATCTCTCTCTCTTCTCTCTCTTCTCCCTCTCCCACGCCACATTTCTTCTTCTTCTTCCTCTCTGCAACAATCACAAAACATACCAAAACTCACAAATGTGACAAACCAACTACATCATCATGCTCATCTCAATCCCACGATCACAACCATGTCCTTGAAATCTGGTGTGGACGAGTTTTGACTCACCAACTCGGAAGGTCGACTCGGCGAGTTCGACATATCGATTTTCAAGCCATGCATGGCTAAGGTAAGCCTTAAGAAACCCTTAGAACCTTCATTTCACTTCTATGGGTTGTTATTGATCCTTTGTTTGTGTTTTGAACGTGTAGTTTTACCCAGAAACTCAAGAAGAAGGAGAATCCGAAGTTTTTCGTACAAGAACCGTGGCCATTTAGTCACTTTCAAACCATTTTTATGGTCAACCTCAACCACAACTGGAATTCTTCTAGGTACAAACTTGTTCTCTACATTCCTAACTTCAAAATGGATTTTGAATCACTGAGTTTGGTTAAGTAACGAGTTAGAAATCAACTCTGGAAGTTGGGAAGAAAATTTTAGTTTTCTGGAAAATTTCAGCCGTGGTCGTTTGGCCACTTTCAGGCCAAATTTCTGAACAACACGGCCTATATTCGAACTTTTTGTAAATTGGGATCAGTAGATCACATTCCTAGCTTTAATTTGGCTTTTGTAGAAGTGAATTTGGTTGAGAATCGAACTCGTTATGGGCTCTGGAAGTTGGGCAAAAAATCTGCAAAACTGTAGATTTTCACAAAAAAGGCGATTACAGTGTACTCGAGGGGGCGTGGGGGCACGCATGGACCGCCACTTTGGGCGGTGCGTGGGAGCGCGTCCGGCCTCCGGCCGACGTATGGTTGGCGCTTGGACGTTCGTGTCATCGATTAGATCGATTTCATATATTTATACCCTAGGTTTGAGCAAACTATGGGGATTTTATTTAGGTTTTCGTTATGTGCTTTAATTAATGTTATTTAGTTATTTCACATATAGGGGAAACTTATTCCGAGGATTTTCGAGGCCAAGCTAGGCTCGGGGGTTACGACCCAGCGACATACTTGTGAGTGGGCAGTTGTTTTATACCTATATATATTTTATAGTTTCCATAAATGCATATTTATTTCACTTTTACGCTTATGTTGCCTAGTATCATTATTGTGATATAAATTATGATGAATGTTGTTATATGGTTGTGATATTACTGTCATGGCATTCATACATACTTGTGTACATGCTCATCTTACTGCACCCGGTGTTAGTACTCGCCCCAGGGCCAGGGCCAGTCCTTCATGTGTATGTTCACATCTGCACCGTTCGCTCACCTTGGATCCAAGTTTAAGTGCCAGTCTTGTCGGGTAGATTGCATTAGGCGATCCGACTTGTATGTGATGTGCTTTTGCACCAGTTTTCACGTGATCGTAATACTAGAGCATATTGATTACACCCAGTCATGTTCGTGTCAGAAACCATCTGTTCAAACTTATGTGTCAGCTTAGATGGATGAGCACTTAGTTATATTGATTATCACATGATTATTATTGTGGCATATGATACATCATTTACTTGGCATATTTCCGATTATATGGCCGATATATTGGATTTCATACTTACGTAGTATGTTTTGAAGAAGCTATACTTGTTTTACGGTAAGGGGTTAGTATATTCAAAGATAAAGGTTTTCTTATAAGCATTGTTTTGCTGACCCACTCAACTTTGTTTTTCGCCCCTCCAGGACCTAGATAGCTGTACTCTCTGTGGCACTCAAGAAGTCACGGCAGTTCTGACATTTCCTTCTGTTTAGACATACGAACTTATCACTACTATGTAATAAGTGTACTTTGGTTGCCTTGACTACTATTTCGTAGTCTCACTATCTATTATGCTCTGAATAATTATAGTGGGTTCAACCCACGAATTGCGCACTCTTTCACTATTTAGTTCTAATTAATTTTAAATTTTATTCACTTTTTGCATCACTTACCCTTATGGTTACGTCACCTCACGGTGACGGCCAACATGCTTCGACCTTTCCAGGTCTGGGTGTGTCATCATATCACAAATCAAGTTTGTAAATATCGTAGTAAACATAAGTCCAGTAAAGCATGATAATTCATAAAGTGTAAATCCAATTTACTCATAAACGTTTCATAAAACGTAGCCATTAAATCATGTTTTTCATGTATGCATTTTTAATAGTAAAATCATGCATTTTGGAAGGTGTCCACTCATAGATACTCCATCGTGGAAGAGCCGTGCGAAATAGGAAGGACAAAAACGCCACTAATAAACGCACTGAAGCACATAAAGGGTCCGATTAATAAAACTCTACCACAATGATTGAATTTCAGAAAACGGACGTCATAAATGAATTCAAGACGTCAAAAAACATAAGGAGGGACCTTGGGTACCCACGCGCACCACCGCACGTGGACGGCGGCGGAGCACAGTACCTCTAGTAGAGGCGCGTGTGCGTGGCCCACGCGCCGATTGGGTTCTGGGTTTGGGGCCATTTCAGTTTTGGTTGGGCCAGTTCAGTTTGAGTTTGGGTTTGGGCTTAGTGGGTTTGTGATTGGGCTAGGTAGCTGCAAGGTTGGGCCTAGTTTCAACTTGGGTTTGGATCTGGGTTTAAGGGTTATCGAGTCTGGTCCACCCGGTTTCAAGCCAAGGGTTGGCCGGTTTTTGGGCAAGGTTTCAAACGCTCATAACTACTTCGATACTCAACCAAATTGAGTGATTCAAAAACGAAAGTTGTAGTACTCAATGAGATGAAGAGAATGGTATCTTGTATGACGGCTAACTCGCCATGGTTTGCCAAAAATGCCTCAAAAGTGGCGGTGCTTGTCGAAAAACTAGGAAAAGCTACTCCGAGCTATTTTCTACGTATTACACGTATGTACAACTTAAAACAAACTTTAATCTAACCTTAAAACACACCCCAAAGGTTTCTAGAAGCTTACCTAAGTCGGAAAATCATCAAAAGCGATTGGAGTTCGCCGAGGGAGGTGTGCACTGTGACGATCACGGTGGAGTTCCACGTTTGGTCTGGGTTTCAAGATCCAACATCTAGGTGGTGGTGGTTTGGGGTTGTTGTTGTTTTGTAAGGGAGACTCAGAGAAGAGAGGGAGAGCTTGCAGAGAAAAAGCTCAGGGAAGTGTTTAAGAGAATGAAAGATAGTGATGAGGAGAGAGAGAGATACATATAAAATGAAAAAATAAAATCTGGAAAGGGGGGGAATCTGGATAGGACAGGGATAAAGGGACAATAATCTCATATGGGTCCAATGGTTTGCAATATAAGAACGCTAAAAACAAAACGGCGAAATACTCGAAAAATGTTCGACGTTTCGTAACTCTAATTTCCAATCTGTTTGTGCCTACGCGTTCGTGGCGATGAGTATGATACAAATAACTTAATAAGATTAGAACTACGCGTTTCAACGAGACGGTCAAAGAAAGTCAACTCAAGGGTAAAACGATAATTTCATAAGTCCGGTAATATATGAAAATACACAAATTAGGGACGGGGTTTCACAATTACAGTCAATATTCTTTTAGGGACTTGAATATTCATTTACCATCACTAAACCTAAAAAGTGGTGGTGGGGTGGGAGTCCTTAAGAATTCCCATTGGAGATGTTCTAAGGCATAGAGTATAGTTGTACAATGTTTCTTATGATGTTCCTATATATCCAAAAAATAAAAATAAAAAGAATTCTAAAAAATTGTTCTTTTCCATTGGTCTTAGATTTCCAGACAACTATTTTCATAAATTCCAAAGTTACCTCCATAGTTTTGTTCAAAGGTTAACTCAATTGTGAATTATCTTATGTTTGAGTGAAGGAGTTGCAAGTATCGTTTGGTGGTTTGGATGGGATTGGATTGGGCTGGCGTGAATTGACTAGGCTATGAATTTCTATAATAGACCATCCCTAATTTTAAGGTTTTTACAATTTTAAATGTGTAATTTTACCAAAATGCCATTCGAGGCAAAAATCCTTGACTTTTGTTGACTGTCATGTCGTGACACGTATGACTCATTTCCTTAGCTTACCCTTATTGTACTCGTCACCACAAATACATAGGCACAGCGGAATTGAAATTGGGGATCGAACGAAGATTTTACAGAATTTAGAACGTCAAGGGCAATTCGATAATTTTACATTTCACCGTTTCTTGCCTTGTTTTGTGAGCCAGTGGGGCCCACCCCTGCCTACCTTGTCTCTCGGCTCTCTCCCTTTTCTTTTCCCTCTATTTGTCTCTTTTCCCTTTTTCTTTTCACGTGAACCCTCTCACTCTCCCTCACCACTTTTCCGTCGACCCTCTCACTCTCAAATATCCCTCTCTTCTCCTCCCTGGGCAGCTGACAACCACCACCAATATTGGCAGCAATTGCAACCATCCATATCAACACAGTGGCACTGCCACTGTGCTTGTGTTTCTCAAGCGAGTTCCCATTGTCTTCGACGAAGGTAAACTCTTTAGAACCCCTTAGATTGTGTTTTAGTACTAGATTAGGGTAGTTTTAAATGTTGACCACATGTGGATGCAGGGATGACCCGAAGGAAGGCACTATTCATTTTCTGGAAAACCCAAACCGTGACCGTTTGGCCACTTTCCAGTCAATTTTTCGGTGAGCTCCTACCTCCATTGAGTCTCGAAAGAGTATATATCTCTTCGCTACATTTCTAGCTTTACATAGGATCTTGAATCACTCGATTTGGAGTTGTATCGGGCTCGAAATGAGCTTTGGAAGTTGGGGGAAAAATCTAAAAAAACTGCTAGAATCGTGAGGGAGGCGAGTACGCTTGTACTCGCAGCGCGTGGGGGGCTGTTGTGCTCAGCGTGTGGAGCACATGCGCCTCTACCAGAGGTACTGTACTCTACCATCATGTTGGTGTTTTTCCAACCAACTTTCCTGCAACCTAACTCGGCGCGTGGGGTGGTGTGTGGTAACCCGGGCCACCACCTCGTGGCGGCGTGTGAGGGAACTTAAGGTCCCTATTTAGGTTTTTCAACATTCTGAATCTGAATCCGCAGTCCGTTTTCTCAAATTCTATCATTTTAGTAGAGTTTTGAAAATTGGTCCCTTTATGTGCTTAGGTGCGTTTGTTAGTGGCTACCATATCCTCTCTAGTTTGCACGGCTATTCGATGACGGAGTATTTGTGAGTGGACCCTTTCTCAAATTGCATGATTTTTATTAAAATACTAGGCTTGCATCCACGAAAAGCATGATTTCATGATTATACGTTTTACGCATTAGTTATGATTTATTGAACTTATGTTTGATGAAAGGTTTACGAACTACTGCTTTTATGCCCTACGAGATATTATGGATTTACGAGTATGATTTAATGATTTCATATTATTGATTTATGATGATGCTTGAGATAGAAAGTTTCTATGGTTTCGAAATATGATTTAAGTTTTTTGTGCTTACTTAGTGGGTAATTATATGTCCTATGGCCATAGGACATAGTTGGTGAGTGAGATATTTTATGACATACTCCCAGCTTCACTAGCAACAACTAGTGTTAGTGTGTAATGTATATTTCTTCTCTGGCTTAATCCAGAGTCGTACAGCTTCACCTTCGGGTGATTAGACCTACCATATTTCTTCATTGGCGTAATCCAGTGTCGTACAGCTTCACCCTTAGGTGATGGATATACCTTCAGGCGATTATGATACCCCTAGTTAAGTACACTATTTTATGAATTTGCCTTCGGGCAACTATGTTACCATTATTGAGCATTGTTTTTTATATATACATATTTTACGAAGGTTTTTTATGGCATGTTAGAGTTTTCAGAAAAACCTACTATGTAGTATTATATGTGTTTTCTAAACAGGGGTTACTATGTTCAAAAGAAAAATGATTTTACTTAGTTCTATTATTATAAACTTTGGTCCACTCACCTTTTGTTTTACACCCCCTTCAAGACTTAGAATTAAGGTGTACAATCCCAACATTGCGGCACTCCTGTATCAATATCTTCAAGTCCTCTCAGTGTAAGACCCATTTCTTTGTAATCATACCTTTTTATAATATTTCTTCCATAGTATTCCTGATTAGTTGTATGCTCTGAATACGTTCTCGAATTATCATATTCCATTATATTTAAATTTACATTTATTTACGTTCGTTTTTTATTCATAACTTGCATGCATGTTAAAATGGTTTCATCACCCTCGAGTGTTAGCCAGCACATGCCCATCCTAGTGTTCGGAGGATGTCGAGATCGGAGCGTGTCAATTTCAGTCCATTATTTGGTGCAACACTATACTATATGGGATTGGAATGGACTTAAATCCAGCTGAATCTTCTTTTCCTCAAATTTCTTCAAATTTCTTCGTAAATAATTCGTTTATCATGATCAAAAGGGGAAATCCATATGAAAAACAAGAATATTACAATATTCACCAATAATTAACAAATTTAATACCTCAAACAAGCATATTTTAGGTTAACTTTAGACCAAATTTTCGGTTAGTATCCTAGATTCAGAAAAATAAATGAACCCATGTTTCAAATTCGAAGAGATGAAGGTAATGAGGCAATTACATTGAACAAAGAAGAGGTGATTGAAAAAAAATTGATGAAAAGAGGAAAACCAGATGATAAAATCGGCGAAATGGAGCTGCAAAGAGCTCACGAACAAGAAAGAAGCTCGACTGGCTTTGTAACCCACCTCGAGTGAGAGGTTATGAATCTTGTCCTTTATCGGACTCACATGCCAGATCCAAATCCAGTCGATCTAGCACATCAAATATGGGCTACGTTACAAGTCCAATTTAAAAAAAAAAATTATAAAAAAAGAAAAAGAAAAAAAAAAGAAAGAAAAGAAAAGAAGAAGAAGATGTCCAAGCCAACCTACCAAACATGCAATATTAGACCATAAGGGCCCGTTTGTTTGACAGGATTAGGGAGGACTGGACTGGACTACACTGTGGTCCCTTGTTTGGTCTACACCAGGATTAGGTTAAATGACGTTAGGTCGGACTCGCTCGGAATATACACCTCCTTACAAGTTCCTAACGAAGATCCCTAATTTTGGGCAGACTCGTAAGCCCTAAGAGAAAGCCGCGAGAGAGTCACTCGTCTAAGAACCTACTTCGCTCGTCCTTATATCTGTGTCTTCCTTCATCGTCGTCCTTGCCCTGCTCCCTCATCGTCATCCTCCTCACCTTGATCTTTGCGTCTTCCCTCATCTACATCTGCTCGCCCTCATCTGCTCCGACTTGTCTGGTAAACTTCGAATCTTCGATTTATTTCGTCGATTTGTTTTGCAGATTGTGATATTACTGAGCTTCATTTGATTTTGTTGTTTTGGGTTTGAGAAATTTTCAATGATAGACTTCTACACTTGAACAAATTAGGGTTTTGATTTTTAGGTCAAATTGAGATTAGAATTTAGGGTTTTCATATTTCAACTTTTCTTTCAAATCCTCAGGTAGTAAAAACCGCCATCACAAAATTTTCTCTGTAATGAAATCTAAGCCCTGAAATTTTGTTTCTTTTCGCGTTTTCTGAATTGGGTTTTTTGAATTTTTGGGTTTTGACGCTTTGCTTGTTTCGATTTTTTGAAGCGATTTCGTGTCTGGGTTTCACAAGAGGAAGAAGAAGAGGAGAAGGGAAGTTGAGCAGAAGCAAGGGGAGGCATTGCGGTGGAAGCGTCTCGAGCTGTGCAAAAAGGTTGGAATTTGTGGCTGTTTTTTGGCCATTTGATTGCCTCTTTTGCATAATGTATAGCTTGTTTACCGCTCATTGGATTTTGATAGTTGGTTGATTTGGTTTTTAATCTCATTGTTGTGAAAAGTTGGTGTCTTTGCAAGAGGAATTACATTGAATTATGTTACTGCTCATTGGATTCTGTTAACATCTGCTGGTGCTGATGCAGACAATGAGGAAGATGGGCTTTCTGATTTTTATATATACCCCGATTTTGTATTTATAAATTGGTGCAAGTTATTAGGTTCTTCAAATATTGGCTGCCTTTCAATGTTTAGAACTGACCCAACTTAGTTGATTCCATTCCCATAATTGAAATAGCTACGGTGCTGTGTATTAAGACCAACTTTTATGGGTCGTAAAAATGTTAGATAGCAATGATTAGAAATGCACTACAGTCTACGTGAGCATTACAAAGTTATGTAAGAGAGAATTAGAAATGACTACTCCAATTCGACATAGATTTGGAACATTGGAGTAGTAATTTCCAAATCCCTCTTACATAACTTTTGAAGTGATCATGTTGTGCATTCCTTTCTCGAGATTTGGAAGTCCCTCACTTAAATATTGGTAGAAGATAAATTCTTTGTTAGTGTGCAACACTAACACTGCCACTTGTTGAATAATCAATCAATTTCATGTTTTTTTTTTCTCAAGTTCTTTCTTTTAATGGTATAAGCCTTCTTTGTTTAGTAATTAGGAATCGGATAACAAAAATGGAAAAAGGAAGGAATCGGAAAACTTAGGAATAGAGGGAGTAAGGAAGGGAATGGGATCAACTACCCCTAATTGATATGGTTCCTGATTTTGAGGTATTTGATTACGAATTTCAAAAGGAAACCTATAGTTTTCCGAATTCATACATGTAAGTAAACACAGGGGAAAGTTAGGGAGTGAAATGCTTCACATACCTACACTTTAGTAAACGCAGGAACTTAAAAAATAAAATGATTACAATTCTTATTCCTTGTTAAGTAAACATTGATGTCATTTGATCAAAATCAAATTCAATTACCTACTGATGTTAGTTAGTGATATCTGAACATTCTTCCTTTATTATAACTCAATTCATTGTTTGTAAACTTCATCTTTAGTTCGTGATATCTAAACATTCTTCCGTTAGATTTGTGTTTTTTGGTTGTAAGATTATTGCATTAATCATATTAAATAATGAATAATTTCTCTTTAGTTCTTGAGTGCCCCGCCTTTCTTTCATCTGGATCGTGGAACAGAAGATTAGGATATGGCCTTCTCAGAATCTAGAATATGTTTCTAGCACAGTGGATGTTTTCAGGATTTTGTTTTACCTCCACCATGTGCCATCAATAGGTTTATTAGTATAAACGTGTAGGATATGTAATCTATGTTCTGTTATCTGCCACTTTAAATCTTACTTCATTTTGTTTGTATTCGGTTTTAATTATTATGCATTCAATTGTTCCAGGGGAATTCTATATCGACTACAAAGTACAACTTCATTACATTTTTGCCGAAATGACTCTTTGAACAGGTAATTCACGGGCCTTCAAACTATGTAGATGAATATGATTATATTAGAATTTAAAATTATTATATGATTCGGTGCGTCAATTTCTGACCCAACCTATGACAAGTTAGAACCAGAGCTTGTGTTCTAAATCTTATTATGGTTGTTTTGGAGTACTGAAAATTAGACTGGATGGATAAGAAAAGTTGGAAATCTTAAAATTAAGGGTAATTTCAATGAATTTGATTTTAGTTTTCAATCAACCTGCTTGCTGATGCAGTTCGAAGCTTATCTGATTTTTTGTGATGAAGTGTAGGAATATCATTTTGCTATGCGTTATGCATAAACAAATTGACTAGAGTTGCCAATACCTATGATTTTATTTTGTCATGGTCCTGAGAAATTGTTACACTGACAGTTCAGGCGGGTAGCTAACCTCTACTTTCTGATGATCTCAATTCTATCAACAACGCCAATCAGGTATGTTAACTTTATTTGGTTTGGTACTTGTTTTGTAAGGTCTTAACAGGAAAACATGTATGAAGTGGAAAACGCACCTCAATAGAGGAGATGCCAATGTTATTTGTTTATTTTTCACATTCAGTTACGCACATTTTTAAGTGGAAGTTTGTTTAAGTTTCTGAAAATAAAAAGAGAGATGTCTGCACCCTATTTTTCTTCAGTTTGGGTTCTTTGATTTGTTATTAACACACTTACGTGCAATTATTAACTTTTAGGGTTGTTGATGCAGTTAGTTGTTTCAGAATTCTTCTTTGTATACCGTTTCTTTTGATCTAGTTCATATCATAATCACTTCATTTCCATCACCCTTAATAACAGTAAATATTACATATATAATGTCCTTATTTTTTTTTCCTTTTGTGTTTTTAGATAGATATGGATCGAAGGAAGCTTTTATTAATCTTATTGTTAGAGATGTCTTATTTAGAGACAATTTGCATTTGTACGATTCTTGTGTTGCTGATGCTAAGGGCCAAACAGAGGCATGTTGAACGACGCACTTTGACTAACTGTTCACTTGTTAGACGAGAGCTTAGTTTGTGTTATTTGAATGGAAGAATAGGGAATACTGATATTGAATGTGTCAACGAATTGAGAATGGATAGAAGGACTTTTGGCATATTATGTGACTTACTTCGTCAAGATGGGAGGGTAAAAACGGATGGTTTGGTGTCTGCAGAGGAGCAGGTGTGTATGACTTTACAAATACTAGCACATCATACTAAGAATCATAGTGTTGGTGGTAGATTTTATAGGTCGGGAGAGACTATAAGTAGGTATTTCAATAGTGTATTGCAAGGAATTTTGCAATTACAAGTTCTCCTACTAAAAGTCCCTCAGCCTGTGCCTATTGATTCTACAAATCCTAGATGGCGATATTTTAAGGTATGTTGATAATTTTTTTCATTTTTCCTAAGCTTTAACTCTTCATTCCCTTTGTATAAATTAACAAAACCTTTTTTTTTTGTTTAGAATTGCTTGGGAGCATTAGATGGAACACACATTGATGTGCATGTACCTGAAATTGACAAACCAAGATACCGAACTAGAAAAGGTCGAGTCTCAACTACTGTGTTAGGTGTGTGTTCAGGAGATATGCAATTCATATATGTGTTTCCGGGGTGTGAGGGTTCCGCATCAGACTCTAGAGTGTTACATGATGCAATTACTAGGCCTAATGGTTTAAAGGTACCAGGGGGTAAGACTATTAGTTAGTCTCAACTTTGTAAGTTAGGTCTAGTTTTGTTTGTGAACTACAAAATACTAATAAGTTCTTTTTTTATTAGGTTATTATTACCTTGTAGATGGTGGTTATACAAATGGTGAAGGATTCCTTGCACCCTATAGAGGAATACTTTATCATTTATCTGAATGGGAGGGACGAACACCTTCTAATAAGGAAGAATAATTTAACATGAAGCATTCTAAGGCAAGGAATGTAATTGAAAGCTGTTTTGGCTTGCTAAAAGGAAGGTGGGTTATACTAAGGAGTCCATCTTTCTATCCGATAAGGACACAAAGTCGAATAATTACCGCTTGTTTCCTACTACACAATCTTATTAAGCAAGAGATGTCTGTAGATTCAATAGAGAATTTGCCAATAATAGAAGATGGACAAAATACAGAAGAAGGTGAATATGTTGGTAGTGTTGAAACATCTGACCAGTGGACTGCAAAGAGGAATGTCATGGCTCAGGAAATGTATAATGAGTGGAGAGCAATTAGGAACCAGCAACCGAACTAGCTATATGTGTTAATGATAACTTTTTATTTTAGTTTTCCTTTTTATCATGCATATGTTGGATATTAGCAAAATGATTAGATTGCTCATCAGTGAATGTCATTCGATTTATTGATTGGATGGTAAGCAAATTAATTGGATATTATGCAAATTGATTCTTTGTATTGTATTTTAGTACATTCAAATATTTTTTGTTTAGGTATGGATAACAACAATAATTTGAATGCTGCTCAAGAGTCAAAAGGAAGAAGGCGTAAATGGGAAGCATTTGAGGAAGAAGTATTACTATCCGTTCTTGAGGATTTTGTTGCTCGGAAGCAACGGTGTAACACAGGTGCTTTCAAACAAGGTACTTTGATTGAAATAGCAAAAGCTGTCAATGTTTTATGTCCTCATTCAAATATAAAGGCAACTCCACATATTGAGTCAAAGTTGAAGAAATGGAAAAAAAACATATAGTTTGGTCCTTGAAATGATAAACACAAGTGGATTTGCATGGAATGATGTCAAAAAGTGCGTTGAAGTTGACAGTGATGACGCATGGCAAACTTATGTGCAAGTTCATATCCTATTTTATTTATACATTAGTTATATTCTTGTTGCTATATTTGTTACGCATGCTAAATTTTAGTTTTGCTTTGTTGATATAATGTAACACCCCGCCTTGAATAAATTCTTTAATTCGGGAAATAATGTTATTACTTTGGATAGACCCAACCTAAAAATCATGTTTAGTTGTTTACCATTAATTGTTTATTTTCTACCATATTCAATCCACTAATCCTTACCTTAAATTCAAAACCGACTAAGAAAGTAAAACTCAAATTATTTACTAAATTCCTTCCTTTAATTCTATGTCTTGTTTCCGACCTTGATTCATAATTAAAAAGATTTAAACATCAACGTACAAATTTATTCTCATCTTGTTTCTATTTCCTTTTATAACACACTTCTCATTCTAAGAATTATTTCTCGAGTTATGTAAGGGTGCATCTAACACTGTTAGACTGCCTACGTACCCTGGAGCGAGATCAAGCCTTTCGTAGTTCACATATTCCAAAATTAAACAAAATCTGAATATATTTAGTTAATCCAACATATACCAAAATCGTAATAATATTCAAACCACAGCAATTTTGATCTTAAAGACATAATTTGAATAACAAAATTTGCATAAAGAGCAATTATCGACTTCCTGGCCGTGCACCGCTGCACCCGTCGCCGCGGATGGTGGTCGGCCGTCCCGACTCGCCGGAAACTCAACTATTTTTAAAAATTACCAAAAATTACAGGAATTAATATCTCAATGCATAGAGTAACTTTCATACCTATGACCAAGGGCAATTTAGCCCGGAAATGCTCCAATTTGCCTCGAATCCATCGAGAACCCTAGAAATTGGTGTTCTTGATTCGACTCCATAGCAGCTCCGACGCCCCAAACCTTGTTTGGGCTTTATTCCTGGGTTCTTAAGGAACATGTGGGTGGTGGAAATTAGGAGAGTTTGCTTCAGATTTGGTGGATCGCCACCTATGAACTCGCGCACCCCCCGTGGGGTTTTGCACAGTTTCAGGGCCAATATCTATCTAATTTGTGATAGAATCAGTCAAGGGGAGGTCATGAAACCTTTTTAAGATGGTTTGGTAGCATAATTCTTCGGAAAAACTGACAAAAAGCCACCGGAGGAGGTGGAGGAAGCCGGGTCGGGTTGATGACATAGAACCGGGTCGAAGGATCTGGTGCACTTCCTTCCTCTCCTTTCCCTTCCTTTCTTTCTTCTCTCATTGGTCACTCTCTCATCTCCCCCTTTCCTGATTGGCTCATCTCTTCGTCCTTTCCCTCATTTATCTTCCATCTCCACCGCCTAACCTTTCTTATTTTTAATCTAGGCCACACACTTGGCCTTCCAAATTTGGCTCAAAAAATCTGGAGCATTCCATAAAGGATAAATTTACAATTGTACCCTCGACTTTAAGCATTAATAACTTCTTCGTTATATCTCCAAATTGCATTCCGTTTGCGCCTACGCGTTCGTGAGATCGGGCTTTATTCAAAAACATAAATTTTGACCTTGAAAGGTCTACGGATTTTCAAAAATTAATATCCAAACTTTAAACCTCATAACTAGTGAAGGAAAATTTTTGTCCTAGCTAAGAACAAGTATGAACATTTGAATACATATGCAAGCTATTAACACTTTAAAGTAGGCATGCATCCAAAAACAATTCATAAAACCCATGACTTTCAAAGCCTAGTATATGGTGAACCAAAAGACTCTTTAACAACATTAAAGAGAAGTAAAGATTTAGAGTTTCTTTACCCTTGAAGCTCATCCTTGTTTACACAAGGGATTCACCCAAGTGGAGGGCCTTCAAGTCACCTCCAAGCTCCTTGAATCTTGCTTGTGATTTTCCCCTTTTAGTGCTCCTTTGCTCCTTGAGGATGTGAGGAAAGGATCTCTAAAAACACCAAAGGTTTGGTGTCTCTAAGTCTCCACACCAAGGGTGAGGTGTGAAGATGAAATGGATGACTTAGAGAAGAAAAGATTGCTAGCTAAATCTTCTCTAAGTGGCCGGCCTCTTTGTAGAGAGAAAGAGAGAAAATATTTCACCTCTTTGCCTCAAAGAAAACCCTAATGAAAATAAAGCTATAAAGTTGCTTTTATACTTCATTACATTTGGTGAGTGGCAAACTTGCAATTAAGCAAAGTCTCACACTCACCCCTTATGGCCGGCCCCTTGTAAGTGATTGGGCTTATTGCCCATTTTGTTTTAGTTGTCATACAACTTAAACATAATGGGCCTTGTGGACCAAAACGCTTTTGGGCCCCGAAACCCAAAACCAACTTAAAAGCCCAATACGAACCTTTCGTAAAATTAATTAACTAATTAATTAATCTTGACCATTCTTCAATTAAACCATTTAATTGCATATCCATTTCATTTAATTTCTTCACTATCACCCTTACTCGGTGTACAATCCATTAGGTTCCATTTAGCGAGGTAGTGGGCGATTGTTACTCATAACGATCGATTGTGAATTGAAACCACATTTCAATTCTCCCTTTATTGATTAGTGTTGCCTAATCATTAGGGCTTCCACAAACCATGAGTGACACCTAGCAGTATGTCATGGTTACCCAAGCTAAGTAGAATTGGTTGGAGAACCTATCCAGTTACAACTACAATGCAATACGGTCCTTCTCTAATACAATACTCTTAATCACACTGTTTAAGTGATAGTTTGTTTCATGTCTACTATCCAATGTAATACACATCTATATGATTCCCTTGAATATGATTTGGAACAAACTTCCTAAGTCATATTCATATGCTTTGGCCAAAGACTTTAGAATCATATCTTAGAGTATTCTCCTTCCACCATGGAAGGTTAGAGATCCCTTGTTGTGCATTCATATGCCTACACGACTAGATAGCTTGACCCCAACAATGCCGTGGACACTCCGATGGAATGCCGTTGACATGATCAAAGATCAAGGACCTAACCATTAGACATCTATGATGCCTCAGGTCAAAGGACTACTTTGCATATTGCAACTATTGAGTTCTTACATGACATGTATGTTCGAACTCTCTTTTGATCGTTGTTCAGTGTACTCGATTACTCTTTCGAGCACCTATGTGTTTGTCTTAGTGTCCAACACCAAATGACTTGAGACTAGTCATACTCACGCTTGAGTCAACATAACACATACTAACCTTAGCGGATTGTCAATACCCAATTAGCAATCCTATGGCTAGGAACGTTTTAGGAATGAACATAAGAGATTAGTCTCGATAATCTAACTCACTTAGATCACTTGTCTCTTAGATCAAATACATCATTTGGATTCCCTTATTACTTAAACACATGATACAATAAATAGTGATTAACAATAAGCTTTGCCCTTCATTAAACATATAAAAGTTTAATACATTAAGTATTCCAAAAAGCTATTACATCAAATGAGTGGCTTTGTGGGCATACTTCCAACAATCTCCCACTTGCACTCAAAGCCATCTTCCCATGTATCTAATACCCATCTTTTCCATATGACGGTCAAGTTGGATTTGAGACATTGGCTTTGTCAGTGAATCTGCTACGTTATCGGCTGAAGCAACTTTGAGGATGTTGACTTTCCCCTCGGCAGCATATCTTCTAATGATATTAAAGCGCCTGTCAAAATGCTTGTTCTTTTGATGTGCCCTGGGTTTCTTGGCTTGAGCTATCGCCCCACTATTATCACAGTACAAAGTTACTGGTGATGTAATGGTTGGAACCACTCTAAGTTCAGTGATGAACTTCTTCATCCAGAACGCTTCTTTGCCGGCTTCAGCTGCAGCGACATATTCAGCCTCTGTCGTGGAATCAGCAATTACACTTTGTTTCTTGCTTTTCCAACTGACAGCCCCACCATTCAGAGTGAATACATATCCGGAGTTGGAACTCCTATCATCGACGTCAGATTGGAAATCTGCGTCTGTATAAGCTTCCACTCGCAACTCTGTTGCTCCTCCATAAAGGAGGAACATGTCCTTAGTTCTTCTTAAGTACTTAAGGACCGTCTTGACAGCTGCCCAATGTTCTGATCCTGGGTTAGATTGATATCGACTAGTAATGCTCACAGCATATGCGATATCAGGCCTTGTGCATATCATGGCATACATGAGACTCCCTATGGCGGAAGCATAAGGAATAGCATTCATTTGCCGTATCTCTTCAGGAGTCTTAGGTTCCATGGACTTAGAAAGGTGAATTCCATGTCTAACAGGAAGAAAACCTTTCTTAGACTGTTCCATCTGGAACCTACTTAGCACCTTATCAATGTACATAGATTGGGATAATCCAATTAATTTTCTGGATCTATCACGATAGAGCTTTATCCCAAGTACATAAGATGCATCTCCTAAATCTTTCATGTTGAAGGTTTTGGACAACCACACTTTTACAGAAGAAAGTACTGCAATGTCATTCCCGAATAGTAATATGTCATCTACATATAACACTAGGAATACAACTGCATCCCCAACGACCTTTTGATAAACACAATTGTCGTCTTCGTTTTGAGTAAAACCAAACGATTTGATTTCAGTATCAAAACGAATGTTCCAGCTCCTGGAGGCTTGCTTAAGTCCATAAATGGACCTCTGAAGGTTGCATACTTTAGTCTTTTCAGACTTGGACACGAAACCTTCGGGTTGAGCCATGTAAAGCTCTTCCTCTAGGTAGCCGTTCAGAAAGGCCGTCTTCACGTCCATTTGCCAGATTTCATAATCATAGTACGCAGCTATAGCAAGCAAAATCCGAATGGACTTAATCATGGCTACAGGAGAGAAAGTTTCTTCATAGTCAATCTCTTCTCTTTGCCTGTAACCCTTGGCTACGAGTCTAGCCTTATAAGTCTCCATGTTCCCATCAACGCCTATCTTCCTCTTGAAGACCCATTTGTTTCCAATAGGTACAATACCTTCTGGAGGGTTTACAAGAGTCCAGACCTAATTTTGATACATGGAATCCATCTCGGATTTCATGGCCTCTTGCCATCTCTTTGAATCAATGTCGGACATTGCTTCAGTGTAGTCCCTAGGGTCCTCCTTTGTGTCATTGTCACCTAGAAGGTGCAATTCCGCAAAGTCATTGTCTAAGCCATACCTCTTAGGTGGCTTACTAACCCATTCAGATCTACGTGGAGCTAGGGGTTCAGGAACAGGGTTGTCATCTTGTTGAGTCATTGTTTGTGGTTCATCATTAATCTCATTAATTTCCTTCAATTCTATCGTTTTCTCGCTACTTCCATTGAGAACGAATTCGTCCTCAAGGAACATAGCAGTTCTGGCGACAAAGACTTTCTTGTCGTCAGGGTTATAGAATTCGTATCCCAAAGTCTGTTTGGAATACCCCACAAAGTAGCACTTAACAGATCTTGCTTCAAGCTTGTCAGCTTCAAGCTTTTTAACGTAAGCCGGACAACCCCAAATCCTAATATGATTAAGATTTGTGCTTTTGCCATGCCATATCTCATATGGCGTTTGTGAAACTGACTTGGAAGGTACTCTATTAAGCAAGTAAGCTGCTGTATATAGAGCGTATCCCCAGAATGTTACTGGTAGATTAGCAGAACTCATCATAGAACGAACCATGTTCATCAAGGTTCGATTTCTCCGTTCAGAAACTCCGTTATGTTGAGGAGTTCCTGGTGGAGTCCACTGTGATACAATTCCACACTCTTTGAGATAATCTAGGAACTCATTACTCAGATATTCACCCCTACTCAGATATTCACCCCCTCGATCCGATCTTAGGATCTTTATCTGTTTCCCAGTTTGCTTCTCAACTTCATTCTTGAATTCCTCGAACCTTTCAAAGGATTCTGACTTGTACTTCATAAGATACACATAGCCAAACCGAGAGTGATCGTCGGTGAATGTGATATAGTAGGAGAAGCCTCCTCTCGACGTAGTAGACATAGGTCCACATACGTCAGTGTGGATTAACCCTAGAATTTCAGTGGCACGCTCTCCTTTTCCAGTAAATGGAGATTTGGTCATCTTCCCTTTCAAGCAACATTCACAAGTACCCATCTGGTCATTACCTAATGGGCGGATATATCCGTCTTTCGACATCTTGTGAATCTTATCAAGGTTCACATGTCCAAGTTTAAGATGCCACATCTTTTCTTGGTTAACTTCTTCTCTAGCCCTTTTGGGTTTTGAGGTATTCCCGCTTGCAATACAGTGCATCCCACTATTCGTCTCTAGGTGAAAAAGTCCCTCTATCATATTACCATGAGAGATAATACGACCGTTCAAGTATAAAGTGCAACTCATTTTGTCAAACAATACTAAGTGCCCATCTCGTAAAAGCTTAGAGATGGAAATCAAATTCTTTATACATGAAGGAAAATATAAACAATTTTTAAGTTCCAGGACTTCCCCAGAGGGTAGGTTAAGCATGTAGGTGCCTATTGCTTTTGCAGAGATTTTAGTGCAGTTCCCAACTCGCACAACCATCTCCCCATTGCGCAGTGATTTGCTCCCCGCTAGTCCCTGCATCGTATTACAGATATGTTGACTAGCGCCTGAATCAAATATCCAGGAATTGGAGCTCACTGTAAAAGCACTCTCTATGACAGAAATGGTCTCTTCAAAAGTTCGTGTCATAAGGCTCGCAATGCGCACCCTGTATTTCTTCTTCCAACGTTCATCCTTTCCACAATGAAAGCATGTTCCTTTGGATTTCTTTGCCTTCTTCTTATGCAACCTTTTCCTTGTGATTGCATTCTCACTCCCACTGTCCCTTTTGAAACCTTTTTCAAATTTACAGCACATGTCAATCATCTCGTTTAAAGCATGATCGAATCTATTCACTTTATAGTTTACAATAAACTTAGTGAAATCATCCGAGAGAGATGCAAGGAAAAAGTCTTGGGCCATTTTCCCATCGATGGAAGTTCCTAAACTTTTAAGATCTTTAAATATCTTTTCCATCTTTTGTCCATGTTTATGGACCGATGTCCCCTTTGCCATTTTGGCATTCATTAGACTACAAACATTTGAGAATCGTACATTACTAGTCTCAATGTCATGCATCTTATGCAAACTTTCAACCATGGCACAAGAAGTGTCCATGTGCTTATGTTGCTTCATAAGCTCCTCACTAAGTGAAGTAAGGATTAAGCATTTGGCTTGTAAATCATCCTCATAGTGTCTAACATAATTTTGACACTCCTCCTTTGAAGCTAGTTTCGTAGGAGGTACATAAGGAGGGGATTGCTTAAGCACATACAATATGTCTTTCACCTTTGAGACATTCTCAATGTGGCGATACCAAGCAAGGAAACGTTGGCCCCTAAGGCCCTTTTTGTCAAGTATAATGGTGGGTATAATTTTAGGCATGTCGTTAACTACATAACATAACAGAAATCGTATTAGATTGTTTGTTTAAAACTATTTGATTGGGTCTTTGAATCAAATAGTACCACCCACTATTTTTGGCAAATTCCACATCCCTCAATAGAATTCGAGAGTTATATTGAACTCTTAGCGGGGTATGGGAGACTCACCATTACCAAGCCCACTTCAGAAGAATATCATATTGGCTAGCAACAATAATGATGAGAGGATAACGCTTTAGCCATTTACAACTTTTGTAATTACCCATCTAGTTTGGCCTCTAGAGAATGATGCCTCAGAAGAATATCATATTGGCACCATTGCACTTAGTTAAGTCATTCCCACCATGCTAGTTCAAGTAGGGGTTCAAGAATGGCCTCAGAAGAATATCATATTGGCCATACTCGTTGCCTACTTTCACTTCATCATATGTTTATGGGCTTCTCCTGAATGTAAGCACATACTTTGCATACCCCAGAACTGGACGAATACGGTGTATGAGTCACAAACGATTGAAGCCCACCACGGTGGAAGGCCTACGAAGAGATGTTCAAAACATCTCTCGCTTATCAACTTAATATTTGTTTTGTTGAGGGAGTAGTGTTGGGCTACATCAAAACATTTTAATCATATTAAAAGAACTTGGGCCTATCACAACCATTGGTCCAAGTTTAATATGAATTTAGTAGTTTATAATACTCCCACTATTTCGAAGAAATAAGTGAGACTATATGGAACTACTAACGAATGCATTGCATCCTCATATGGACTATATAGTAATATTAGGTCTTAGGATGATTATGAACCGTTTGGTTTGATCCAACACGAGCCTTGTGTTGGACCTTGGGTTTAAGGTAGATAGTTGTTGATTTTAGTTACGCGTTTAATCCAATTAAACCGTTATTTCCTATTGGGCGTTGGACCCAACTATTCCATTTTGCATACATATAAACAAAAGGAATACATGAAATAATAAGAAGGGCTTATGCCCTTTTACAACACAAATGATGGACTTATGTCCATTTACAACAAATTGAATTAATCAAATTACATTCAATATCTACTCTACCAAACCCAAACATTCATAATGTAAAGCGGCCAATCACATAGCTCAATTATCGAGGCCTTTGGTTCATAATCACCCTTTTCTCAATTAATCACATTAACTAAGAAAGCAACTTAAACAATTGGTTTTTGGATCCATAGAATTGATTTAAATGGAACTAAATGAAATGAAAATCCAATTCTCATTAAAGAGACAAAACAATTTTGTTCTCATTTTATTTGGGCCAAAAGGAAACTGTGACCACAACAATTGGGCCATAATGCAAATACAAAAACTTTTGGGGTCACTTTGTAAAAACACAATAGTCCACAACTTCATGTAATTACAACTAGAACCCAAAATTTTAATAATGTAAAAACATCATTAAAGGATCAAAACAATTTGTCCTTTAGAGTTTTTGGGCCTTAACGTAAAAACGTAAACTTTTGGGCCAAAATGCAAATACACAAAAGTATCTCAAACTTTAAGTAATTGCACAAAAGGCCCCAAAAGTACCCCCACTAGGGGGTGGCCGGCCTTTAGAGAGGAAATGGAAAAATTTCTAAAAAGTTTTTGCAAGTTGATTTTGGTGGGTGAGGTAAAGGTGAAATTGATGGTTTGTAAGAAAAATAAAAGATCTGTGACAAAACATTAAAACCATTTCATCACATCTCACCAATAACCATCAACCATCAATTAATAAACCAAAACTTTATGAAAAACATAAAACTTTTGAATCAAAACTTCAAAACTTTTTGTTCTTGGCAAGAACTTCAAGAACATTGAAGAACACCATGAAAACTCATAATAGCTCCATGAATGTTTTCACTCACCAAAACTCAATTTTTCACCACTCAAAAGAGGGCTAATATCCTAGGGTACTTAGGGGTTCCAAAAGTCACCTTAAAACCATTTTAACAAGACAAACATGAACCCAAAAATTCACCCTTTGGATTTGGCCGAATTTCCCAACATACATGGCACCAAATTTTAGTTACAATATTCATGCTTAAATGAAATACATCTACAACATTTGAGATGCTAAATTTTCTAGCAAAATTTATATATTCAAAAGCAAGAACAAAGCTTGTAACATTTACAACATTTAAATCACAAATCATGAAAATCACAAAACCCAAAAAGATTCACCATAAACTAGGCCTAGGCTCTGATACCACTTGAAGGAAAAATTTTGTCCTAGCTAAGAACAAGTATGAACATTTGAATACATATGCAAGCTATTAACACTTTAAAGTAGGCATGCATCCAAAAACAATTCATAAAACCCATGACTTTCAAAGCCTAGTATATGGTGAACCAAAAGACTCTTTAACAACATTAAAGAGAAGTAAAGATTTAGAGTTTCTTTACCCTTGAAGCTCATCCTTGTTTACACAAGGGATTCACCCAAGTGGAGGGCCTTCAAGTCACCTCCAAGCTCCTTGAATCTTGCTTGTGATTTTCCCCTTTTAGTGCTCCTTTGCTCCTTGAGGATGTGAGGAAAGGATCTCCAAAAACACCAAAGGTTTGGTGTCTCTAAGTCTCCACACCAAGGGTGAGGTGTGAAGATGAAATGGATGACTTAGAGAAGAAAAGATTGCTAGCTAAATCTTCCCTAAGTGGCCGGCCTCTTTGTAGAGAGAAAGAGAGAAAATATTTCACCTCTTTGCCTCAAAGAAAACCCTAATGAAAATAAAGCTATAAAGTTGCTTTTATACTTCATTACATTTGGTGAGTGGCAAACTTGCAATTAAGCAAAGTCTTACACTCACCCCTTATGGCCGGCCCCTTGTAAGTGATTGGGCTTATTGCCCATTTTGTTTTAGTTGTCATACAACTTAAACATAATGGGCCTTGTGGACCAAAACGCTTTTGGGCCCCGAAACCCAAAACCAACTTAAAAGCCCAATACGAACCTTTCGTAAAATTAATTAACTAATTAATTAATCTTGACCATTCTTCAATTAAACCATTTAATTGCATATCCATTTCATTTAATTTCTTCACTATCACCCTTACTCGGTGTACGATCCATTAGGTTCCATTTAGCGAGGTAGTGTGTGATTGTTACTCATAACGATCGATTGTGAATTGAAACCACATTTCAATTCTCCCTTTATTGATTAGTGTTGCCTAATCATTAGGGCTTCCACAAACCATGAGTGACACCTAGCAGTATGTCATGGTTACCCAAGCTAAGTAGAATTGGTTGGAGAACCTATCCAGTTACAACTACAATGCAATACGGTCCTTCTCTAATACAATACTCTTAATCACATTGTTTAAGTGATAGTTTGTTTCATGTCTACTATCCAATGTGATACACATCTATATGATTCCCTTGAATATGATTTGGAACAAACTTCCTAAGTCATATTCATATGCTTTGGCCAAAGACTTTAGAATCATATCTTAGAGTATTCTCCTTCCACCATGGAAGGTTAGAAATCCCTTGTTGTGCATTCATATGCCTACACGACTAGATAGCTTGACCCCAACAATGTCGTGGACACTCCGATGGAATGCCGTTGACATGATCAAAGATCAAGGACCTAACCATTAGACATCTATGATGCCTCAGGTCAAAGGACTACTTTGCATATTGCAACTATTGAGTTCTTACATGACATGTATGTTCGAACTCTCTTTCGATCGTTGTTCAGTGTACTCGATTACTCTTTCGAGCACATATGTGTTTGTCTTAGTGTCCAACACCAAATGACTTGAGACTAGTCATACTCACGCTTGAGTCAACATAACACATACTAACCTTAGCGGATTGTCAATACCCAATTAGCAATCCTATGGCTAGGAACGTTTTAGGAATGAACATAAGAGATTAGTCTCGATAATCTAACTCACTTAGATCACTTGTCTCTTAGATCAAATACATCCCTTGGATTCCCTTATTACTTAAACACATGATACAATAAATAGTGATTAACAATAAGCTTTGCCCTTCATTAAACATATAAAAGTTTAATACATTAAGTATTCCAAAAAGCTATTACATCAAATGAGTGGCTTTGTGGGCCTACTTCCAACAACTAGTTTACTGTAAAACTAAAATTTTATGAATTAATATAAATTCCCAATTCTTTTTACATATTCACAATTATGAATGCCAAATTCCTATATGTACATTTTTCAGGGTATTACATATAATCTTAGAAAAATAAAGAAGCCGATGAATGGAGAAGCAAACCTTTTCCACTATATGATAGATTTGCATATATATTTCGAAAAGATCGGGCTACGGGTAATGTAGCCAAAACCCCTGCTGAAATGATGGAGGAACAAAGTCATGATCAAGTTGGTGCAAGAGATATTGGAGGTGAAAATTTTGTTCTTCAACGAACCAACAAAGCCAACAAAGCACCCCATCTGAAAATAGCCAAAGAAAGAGGAAAAGAGCTATGGGAAGTTCAAGTGATGGAACCGAGGCAATTATTAGTGGACTGAAAGAATTTTATGTTGAAAGTGGGAAGGGAATGCAAATGGTAACTGAAGCTTTAGTTCAAGGTACTGCAGATCATACTGACATAGCTAATGAACTTGAAGTAATGGGTCTTTCTCCTATGGATCAAATTGATGCATTGACTCTTATTTTGGAAAAACCACAAAATGTGGCAGTGTTCAGGGCAATCAAATCGGAACTCAAGAAAGTGTTCGTCCAAAGGCTTTTAAGCAACAAAGCAAGCGGATGAGTATATTATGTGGTGCCTTTTGACATAAATGTATTTTATTAATCGTACAATCTTAGGTTATGACTTATAACTTAGCTTTGTACTATGAAGTATTTTGGCTAATGTTAACTAGGATTTTGTAAATTATGAAGATCTACTTTGGAATGCGATACTATAGTTAACTGGCATTTTGTATAATATCCTGGATGAAAGTTTGACTTGTCACAAGTATCTTCTTATGTACTTGTGAATGATGTTTTAAGAGTCAATCAATGGCAAAGATTGGCTTATCACAATTATCTTCTTATGTACTTGCATTTGTTGAAGTTGCATGTATTGGGCACTCTTCTTTTTCTTCTTTTGGGTGATAGAGTTTAAACCAAACTACATTTGCAGATCAAAGAGCTTAGAGAAGGGATGTGGATTAAAAGAGATCAGGGTTTGTGTACACGGATCCCATAAGCCAGTGAGGGCTTAGCTGCAAAAGGCTTTATATAGAATAGAGTTGAGAAATTCCATAGTTCAAGTTCCCAAACACTCAATTTGCTACCTGAATGTGCCTTAAGGGGTGGGGAGTCTCATCCACTTGAAATGTAATGTTGGTCATTATATGATAAGCTGAAGAATTCTAAAAATTTATAAATATCTTATCACCAATTTGCCATCTTAAACTCAACTATAATATGTCCCAATTCTATTAGCAGGTACTAAAAACAAAACAATTGTCTTGTTTTTTTTTAAGATTCATAATATACATGGCAAAAATATGCTCCAATTAACCCAGATCATGAGATTTGTAGCATTACTCTATTACACAATGGCAAAAAATTTTAAGGCATTGGGCACAGGTATTGGAGCTATTAAAATAGAATAATAATGTAGTCCTAGTCTAAACAAACACAAATCTGGTGAACAGTATTGTTTTCATTATCCTGCTTCTTAGTCTGACACTGCACTAAACGCTTCACTAAGTTAGTCCAGCTTAGTCCTGCAGCTAGTCCAGTTCGAGACAGTCCGGTGCAACAAACGACCCCTAAAAGATTAAATGAAGAGATCTTAAAATACATTACATGATCATTGCAAAGACATGAATAAAATTTTAAAAGGTTAAATATGTGAATTTTCCCTATAGCGATTGTTGGGGTTGTGAACCTAATTCAATTGGAAGACGAGCTCTAAGGGTTGTTTTTGGAGCATGTTGATTAGAGATTGATTAATGTCAATAAGAAATTATATAAGATGACATGTCTCACAAATGAGATAAAATTTTCATTACATCTAACCTATTGCACCTCACAATATAGCAAAAAAGAAAAATATCTAGAAAATTGCCACTAGCCATGTCATAGTTTGTGCAACTAGTAATCGACCGTGTCGTTCGATGGACAGGATTGTGAAAATTAGACAACTATAGGGTTCAAAATGTAAAAATTAATATATAGCTCATTCTAGGGTGATCAGTGTAAGATTGCTACGTTTAGGACGATGAGTTTTATCTCTTAATGAGGCTATTCGTAGTTATGTCTATAGTAGTAGGGACATGGGAATGAACCTCACCTATATGAACATAAGAAGTGGTGCCGTTTCTATCAAGAGTTGTGTTTTCTCTTGTAAATGTTCATGAAAACAAGATGAAGCACAAGGCCATAATAGTGCTTAATTAGTTCAGAAATTTCTTTAAGGAAATAAGATATAGTCATGTGTGTAGTGATTCCGGTTTTAACATATGAATAGTTGGTTTAAACCTAGGTCACCATCGCATTTGTTATAATTTTGAATTACTTACACTAATTAAAGGTTTTAATTCGAAAGACACCTTTATTGTATACATGATTATATCAGTATTTTTATGGTTAATTATAAAGAGAGAATTGTTATTATAATATTTACCATATTATTGAAATTGGGAAGGATTGGCAACCTTTACAAAGGTTGTATAATCCACCCTTTTACTCTTGTACCTTTTGGTTGAATTATTGTTACATTTGATTAAAGGACATAATGTTTGAGATTGTTATACTCAAACAGTATGAGTAAAATTAAAAGGATGCAACCAGTCAATATTAATTTTTGAAATTAGACATATCTTTTGGGTCAACATTCTTTATAAAAGTTGTCTATCTTCAACCAAAATGAATGGGTGCTTTATTGTCTATAAATTGTGGCATAATGTTTCACACACAATTCAAAAATTTGTTGTTTACACAATTTATTTTTTCTCTTTTCTCTCTCCATCACATTCGTACAATTTATTTCTAGTTATTTCTAAGAGAATAGAATTCGGTTTTGCTAATCAAATATTTCATCATTTGTTGTATCTTGGAAGTGATTTGCCAAGAACCCTTTAGCAAACTTATTCGAGTGGGGACAAATAACACTTTAAGGAAACGATTCAAGTCGTACCTCAAAGTCATCATTTCAATTATTCTCTATATTTCTACATTTACTCAAACACTTAAGTGAGAGGTTATGAATCCTATCTTTTATCGGACTCACATGCCGGATCCAAATCCAGTCCATCTTACATTTTAGCGCATCAAATATGGGTTACGTTACAAGTCCAATTTAAAAGAAAATAAGATGTCCAAACCAGCCTACCAAACATGCGATATTAGACCATAAAAGATTAAATGAAGAGATCTTAAAATGCATTACATGATCATTGCAAAGATACAAACAAAATTTTAAATTTGTGAATTTCCCTATATGGATTGTTGGGGTTGTAAACCTAATTCAATTGGAAGACGAGGTTTAATATGTTGTCATCGCCTAAGGATTGTTTTTTGAGCATGTTGATTAGACATTGATTAATGTCGGTAAGAAATTAAATAAGATGACACGTATCACAATTCACAAATGAGATAAAATTTTCATTACAAATTATATTTGCTTATATAAATTTTGAAATCTAACCTACTGCACCTCACAATATAACAAAAAAAGAAAATAATCTAGAGGACTAAATCCATTTAGGAGGCCAAAACTGTCCCTAGCCATGTCATAGTTTGTGCAACTAGTAAACGACCATGTCGTTCGATGGGCGGGATTGTGAAAATCAACTATAGGGTTCAAAATGTAAAAATCAACTTTGGTTTATAAGCAAATCAATGGAAAACCAACCAAATATTAAGGACCATTTAATAATTTTAAGGGCTCTTTTGGCTAAATAGCCAAAATGGTCCTTAAGATTTACATAACTCATCACTTTGGTCCCTAACATTTCAAATCGTTTCTTAACCAAATTTGACCCATAATATATCAAAATAAAGATAGGAAAGTGTAAAATAAGATTATACCTATTTGGAAGCCCAATGGCTGCCGGAGATAGCCGGAAAATAGCCTCAAAGTTGACTGGTCCGAGAGAAAACTGAAAAACTCGCCGGAAACTGGGTAAACTTTAAACGTTCATAACTTCTTCAATATGAAACGAAATCAAGTGATTCAAAAATGAAAAGCATACTTCTCAACGAAAAGAAGAGAATGATACCTTTTTAGAAGGCTAAATAGCCATGCTTTGGCTGGAAAATGGCTCGAAAGTGGCTAACTCGAGACCAAGACAGCCACTTTCGAGCCGTTTTCTGGATAAAACACAGAGATTTAGCCATCTAAATATGTACCATTCTCTTTGTCTCGTCGTGAAGTATGATTTTCATTTTTGAATCACTTGATTTCGTTGAGTATTGAAGAAGTTATGAACGTTTAAAGTTTACCCAGTTTCCGACGAGTTTTCCAATTTTCCATCAAACCAGTCAACCTTGAGGCTATTTTCTAGCCATTGGGCTTCCAAATAAGTATAATCTTATTCTACACTTTCGTATCTTCATTTTGATATATTATGGGTCGAATTTGGTTAAGAAACGATTGAGTTACGAAATTTTGAAAATTACCTAAACTTCTGGCCAAGAGCTTCGGGACACTCAACGGAGTTTTTAACGGAATGACCAAAATAATGGATGAGAGATAATCTCAAGAATCACTTTTATCAATTTAAAATATTATGGATCAAAATGATGAGTTATACAAATCTCAAAAATTATTTTAGCTATTTAGTCTAATTTTAAGTTCATCCTTTTTCAATGGCACACACGGGCGAGCGGGCACGTACTTTTTGCCCACGCGGGGTCAAATCAAAGCTTTTGCGTTCTCAGAGTCTGTCCCTTGACGATAACGTCATCTGCCACATCAAACACCGTGGTCGTTCACGTTGAATTTGAACGATGGAGATTTCCACCCGACGTCGTCAATGTCAAAACTGCCCTCCAACCTGCTCCTTTTAAATCCAGCCAAATTCCACACGCATTCCATCCCTCCTCTCAGACTACCGGAGCTGCCGAGAACAACAACAAAAACCTCGTCGACCGGTCGGGATATTCTTCTTCTCTCTATTCTCTCCGAAAAACAGCAGAAAACATGGGGAGCCAAGGAAGCGGAGAAGGCGGCAGGTGTTCGAGGAAGCCCAGGTTTCTGTGCCTCCATGGGTTCCGAACTAGCGGGGAAATAATGAGGAAGCAAGTGGGCAAGTGGCCGGAATCGGTGCTCGAGAAGCTCGACATGGTTTATCTCGATGGGCCCTTTCCGGCCCAAGGTAAATCCGACGTCGACGGCATTTTCGATCCTCCTTATTACGAGTGGTTCCAATTCAACCAGGTAAAAAACAAAAATTCAAATCCCAGATTCTTGTTCTTGCTTTTTTTTTTTAATTTTTATGTGGAATCTAATTTTTTGTTTTTATTTTTTTTTACAGGAATTTTCAGCGTACACGAACTTTGACGAGTGTCTGGAATACATAGAAGATTACATGATTAAACAGGGACCGTTCGATGGCCTTGTTGGTTTTTCCCAGGTATTTATTTTATTAACGCTTTTAACCGGCTATAAGTCGGTTATAATTTACAGTAATGTAATGTATTAAGTAGGTATTGATGAATGAATGCAGGGAGCAATACTGTCGGCGGGGCTGCCGGGGCTGCAAGCGAAGGTAGGTAGAAAAGAAGCAAATAATTCAAGTTTTTAATATAATTTAAAGAAATGAAAGGTGACGAGGGAGTTGAGGTGGTGTCGTTTTGGTTTGGTTGCAGGGTGTGGCATTGACTAAAGTTCCCAAAATTAAATTCCTGATAATAATCGGAGGGGCGAAATTCAAGTCACCGGCGGTGGCTGAGGATGCTTATTCGTCTCCCATTCAGTGCCCGTCCCTTCACTTTTTAGGTATATTTCGTTTCATTTATTTGCTCAATTTTCGAATGCACAAATAACTTTGTTAGGTACAAAATCAATCAACGATTCAAAATCGCTCGAATTTATTGGTTTGATGGGTTTTATATTGCAGGACCTGTTTTAATTAATTACCTAGAATCGGTTAGGAGCGGGGACTCGGACTTTATTAATTTGTCAATTCTTATATTTTATAGGACTTATTTCAATTAACGGTTCAGAATCGTTGGCTTATGCATATGGTTTTAATTAGTTGGTTGACTTGGTGTGAGTGACACACATTTCCTTACCCAACAATTAGCATAAGCAACATATTATTTCAAAACCTGGCCAAATTTGTAATGTTATTAAATGAATTGAATTAGTTGGTTGGTCGCATTTTCCGTTTCCATTGTTTCCCTTCATTTATGGGTTCTACATTGTAGGACACTGACTTGTTATAATCAACGATCCAAAATTATCCGTTAACGTGGACGGGCTATCCTCCACTCGAGAGAACCGCATTGGTAAACCTACTTAGACCTAGTTTGGGAGTGAAGTGCTTAAAAAAAAAGCACCCATGAAAAAAGGCTGTGAGGGTTTTAGGTGTTTGGTAAACTGAAAAAAAAATGGCTTATTTTAGAAGCTGCTGTGAGAATAAGCTGAAATCAAAGGAAAAAGCTGAAGCTGCTATTTGTAGCTTTGGAAAACTGGCTTTTTTTTCAAAGCATACGAAGCTACAGTACTTCTTTAATGAAAAGACCCACTATCAGACTGCTTTTTTTTCCAAAAGCACTTTTACAAAAAAGTTTACCAAACACTCAGCTGATTTATTTCACAGCCGCTTATTCTCACAGCAGCTTTTTTTCAAAGCACAGCAATACCAAACCAGCCCTTAGTATCTAAAATCATCTACGGCCTTGAGGTGTTCGTCTGTGGATTATTTACGAGTGTGTTATATGTGTTGCAGGAGAGATGGATTTCTTGAAGCCGTACGGGCTTGAACTGTTGGAACACTGTGTAGATGCTTCGGTGATTCATCATCCGAAAGGCCACACTGTTCCGAGACTTGACGAAAAGGGTTTGGATACGATGATGAACTTCATCGACAAGATTCAGAACATATTGGCGGAGAAGGATCAACAGTGACAATAATGTCTAAATCTTTGCAGCGAAACAAAGTCCTACGTATTTTTGTGGATATTATATATTGGCCTTGATTTCATGCCAAATTGGTTTCTATGTAGAATGTGTGTTGTTATAATTTTTATGGAAGTGGATCATTGGAGTATCCCCATTTACAATTTATCTCAAATGACCCAATCTGTTATAATATGTCATGTTTTTACTCTAAAATTATACAACTATAACTAAGAACTCAATATCCAGGCCACAAACGCTAAAAGAAACACTATAATTTCACAACGACAAACTTTCTAGTAATACAGTAGAATTGCTTAGCTACAAGTAATTGAAATCCAAATGACATAAAAGATTACGCTTACAAGAACTAAAAGGCACCATAGGGAAAGATCCCATCACTTTGATGATCTTGCAATCGTCGACAAAAAGCATGAAATGTCGAACTTACTCTTTACAAGCCCTTTAAGATTGTAACATTCAAGGATTCGAGTTTGAGCAACCACTAGGAGGAAAGAAGAAGTAAGAGCTGGTTTGGTATTGTTGTGCTTTGAAAAAAAGCTGCTGTGAGAATAAGCGGCTGTGAAATAAATCAGCAGAGTATTTGGTAAACTTTTTTGTAAAAGTGCTTTTGGAAAAAAAAGCAGTATGATAGTGGGTCTTTTCATTAAAGGAGCACTGTAACTCCGTGTGCTTTGAAAAAAAAACCAATTTTACAAAGCTACAAATAGCAGCTTCAGCTTTTTCCTTTATTTTCAGCTTATTCTCACAGCAGCTTCCAAAATAAGCCATTTTTTTTTCAGTTTACCAAACACCTAAAACCCTCACAGCTTTTTTTCATGGGTGCTTTTTTTTTAAGCATCTCACTACCAAACCACCCCTAAGAGGGATTGTCGCTGATCCAAAGGCCAAAAGCAAGGGTTTGTTTTAAGATATTAGGTTATTTCCGTTAACTATGTGTCATTTCAGAGATATTGTGCCCCTAAAACCCAAGTTGAGGAAGTTGGGGAAGTTGAGGAAGTTAAAGAAGTTGAAGTTCTGCCAAGAAAACAAGCTTTGCTCGCAGGCGCAGTCCAATGTGGTCATTGGCACGCAAAACCAGAATAATGACACGTGTCCTCTTCCTAACCCAATTTGGGTTAGTTTCCCAATCGCTCTCTTCCACTTCCATTTCGAACGCTTCCACCTCTTTCTACAACCCTCTCTCCACTGTCTCTGTAAGCTTCTAACTTCTCTTCTGTCTCTCTCTCTCTCTCTCTCTCTCTCTCTCTAGAACCAAGAATTCAGTAAATTCATATACTGTATCGTTAAATTTTGCAGGCATTTCTTCAACCAGTTCTGAGCCCTGCAATTCATGCGTTTTGTTCGAACCCCAGCAGCGCAGCGGGAGTTGGGTCTGTAGGCGCAGTACCCAGCATGCAGAATCCGGAGGATATATCGTACCTGACGCAGCGTGAAGCTGCTGAGATCGATGAGATCCTCATGGGTCCTCTCGGCTTCAGCGTCGACCAGTTAATGGTCAGTCACTCTCCTTTTCCCTTTTAAAAGTATTTTTTGTATGATGGGTTGGGTTCATAGTCATTTACTGACAATCTCAATTCTGGGTTTTTGTTAATTTTGTAGGAATTGGCTGGTTTGAGCGTGGCCACTTCCATTGCAGAGGTAAAGATTTTCACTTTCCTAGCAGTTTTCAGTGTATTTTGTGATTAATTGAATGTGAACTCGTTGTTTTCGGATATTCGTATGCCTCTTGTTTTTGGGCTTTCTGCACTATTTGATTGTTCGTATTGTTGTTGATGATCATGCACATGTAACTAGCCGAACTGTAATCGTTAATTTACTTATTTACTTTCTGTTGAGAGATGCAATGAGATTATTTCATCTGAGTATTCCGCAACGCTACTAGGTGTAAAAAATGTTCATTTAGGAGTGACTTGAGGAACTGCATTTGGGTTATATGGTGCTTCATATTTGTTTCTTAATATATTTGGCAGGTCTATAAACCAAGTGAGTATAATCGAGTCCTTGTGATTTGTGGCCCTGGAAACAACGGTGGTGATGGTCTCGTGGCTGCTCGTCACCTGTATCACTTTGGTTATAAGCTGTCTGTTTGTTATCCAAAGCGTACTGCTAAGCCTCTTTATGCTGGTCTTGTTACGCAAGTATGGAATACAACTCAAAGTTAAAAAACTCTTGAATGTGGGGTTATATTACAGATACATGGCTGTTGGATTTGTCTCATAATGATTATTTTGCAGCTGGAATCACTGTCAGTCCCCTTCATCTCAGTGGAAGATCTGCCGTTGGACTTGTCAAAGGACTTTGACATTATTGTAGATGCAATGTTCGGTTTCTCATTCCATGGTAATTACTACTTTTTTCATTTTAGGCAAATTGACCTTTCTCTATGTAGTGAGGATGCCAATACAATTTTGTTGACACAATCACTCTGATTCTCCTTCAATTGTTGTCCAAGTATAAGAAACTGACATGATAAGTCGGAAATACTTTACATCCTAAACATTTAAACATATGTACAGTGGAACCTAAGATTACATTGCCCTGCTCTCTGGCAAGATATTGTCTGGGTTGGTATTTCTATCATAAATTGTCATAGAAAATACCAAATTTGCTCAACTACATAAACCTAAGATTAAATCTGACTGCTCAATTTTCTCAGATAAGCCATAGTTCTTCGACAAAATCTCAACTCAACAAATGATTTATCAGTCTTTACTCCTTTTTATTTATGCAGGACCCTGACATATATAACCACTCAATAATTTTCATCCTGATTAGAGATTCTTAACTTGTTGATGATTGTGGTTTATTTTTGGTTGGGTTATATGATATCTCTAACTGCAATAGTTTGTAATACTTCAGGTTCCCCAAGGCCTCCCTTTGATAACCTGATCCAAAAGCTTGTTTGTGTAAAAAAATATGATCAAACTCGCGAAAAGTCTTCTGTTATTGTCTCTGTAGATATTCCATCTGGGTGGCATGTTGAAGGGGATGGTGGTGTCGAAGGCATTAAGCCTGACATGTTGGTATGTTGTAGTAGCTCTCAACCTAGTCTTGGCTACAAATGATTGAACTTTGCGATTTTTATTTAAAATTTGTATCTATTTATATGTACATGTGTATTTATTTATATACAATAAGCCATCCTGTTGATGCAAACTTGCTACTTTCCAGGTTTCTCTGACTGCTCCAAAGTTGTGTGCAAAGAAATTTTTTGGTCCACACCATTTTCTGGGTGGTAGATTTGTCCCACCATCTATTGCTGATAAATATAAGCTTCGCCTTCCACCATATCCAGGCACTTCTATGTGTGTCCGTATTGGAATGCCCCCACAAGTTGATATATCAGCTCTAAGAGAGAACTATATTTCTCCTGAGTTTCTTGAGGAACAGGTGGAGGCTGACCCCTTTGATCAGGTAAAGATTCAGCGTCTTAAGTCTAGCTGGTTTCAATTATGTCAGATTTAGTTGCAAAAGGTGTCCCTCATTTTTACAGTAAGCCCTTACTTATTTTACAGTTCCGCAAATGGTTCGACGATGTAGTGGCTGCTGGATTGAGGGAACCAAATGCTATGGCATTGTCAACGGCTACCAAGAATGGAAAAATGTAATATCTGTTTCCTATGTTACTATGTCTCTTTTATCAATAGTAACTTATGTTTCATATGTTCTTACATGTTATACATGGCTATTTTATTGCTTTCACCATAGTCCCTAAAGTTTTGTTCTCTGCATTTTTTGTTTTGGATATTAAAATGATTTTTCTCATGCATGTATTATAACCTGTTATAGTTAACATAAATTAGTTTCTTCTACAGCTCATCACGAATGGTATTGCTCAAAGGATTTGATAAGAACGGTTTTGTCTGGTTAGTATCCATCTGTTATTATTGAGGCTGTACATATATCAACAAGGCAGATTATGTTATTAATGAAGATGCTTATAATATTCTTAATTCAATGGTATTAATTTGTGCAGGTACACGAACTATGAAAGTCAAAAGGCACATGAATTGTCTGAAAATCCTCGTGCATCTCTTCTTTTCTACTGGGATGGCCTGAATCGGCAGGTAAACTGTGTTTTTCACTTTGTGGCTAATGCTTTTAGAATACGGAGCCTATAGTGCTTGTATGCATAGGTTAACCTACTTTTGTTTTGGCCTTACATTGGTTTGTACTTTGTAGCTTTCTAATAAATATTTTAGCTATTGACATAAAAGAAAACTGGATGAGGGATTGCTGTTTTGATGATCTGCATGTATGAAGATTGTCTCATAACACCATCTTTGGCTTACAGGTGAGAGTGGAAGGGTCTGTGCAGAAAGTTTCTGATGAGGAATCTGATCAATACTTCCATAGCCGTCCTCGAGGCAGTCAGATTGGAGCAATAGTTAGCAAGCAGGTTTGTCTCACTCAATCTTCTCTTATATTAATGAATTCACTACTCTTGATAGGACACGTTCTTTCTCAATTGCTGCATAAATTTTATATAGATTTTGAAGGCTCGCAAAATTTCCTCGAGAATCAGCGGCAAGTTATATGTGATAAAGTTTTAATTGATAATATGGGAAGCAATTTCCTCGCACCTATTATCTACCCCTACATACCCTGAATATTTCTGGCCCTTGGATTGAATAAATTAAGGGAGAGTCAAGGGACATAAATAATTAGGAAGATAACCCTATCGTAAATAAATTAGGAATTAAACCATTGTGGTGAGAACTGTTAGGAATTGAGCCCCAAATTAAAATTTTTGTTAAGTCATTGTCAATATGCTCCCCATGAGTCTCACGTACAAGGCTAAATTAGTCACTTTCCATGTGTTAACCCATTCCACCTCTTTCTGTTTCACATTGGTAAAACGGAGAACTCTCATTTCGCCCCCACTGCTAACCCACATCTCACAGACTCGCAGGCATGTAAAACAATTTTGGCTGCAAATTTTGTCTCTCTGCTGCTGCTCTCTTTATGTTTCTTTGATTTCCTTTTGGGTAGGAGAAATTTGAGTTCAAAACCAAAACATAATTAGGTGGCAATTCATCCAACTGAATTCATTAAAACCCAAAACAAAGAAAGAAAAAAACCCAATTCATCAAATGATCCAAACAATTCAAATTGTAACACAGGTGTGCAGAAGGAGAAAAAGGGGTGTAAGGAAATAATTTTCCAATATTTTTTAAATAAGGGAGTAAGTAACTTCTTTCACCGAGACTCTTGTGTAGGTTTCTTCATTTTTTGTTTTCCATTTTCCAATATAAATTTACCTTACATTATCAAACCAAATTAGTGTAATTGCACAGCCAGTGGTAGATTAGTTGTTTGGTGGAATTTTAAACCTATCAGCAAGACTATATTATAAAATTACTTGAAAAGTAGAAAAGATTATTCAATTTATGGGAAGTAAAAGGTGAAAGATTTACAGTTTGATTATTATTCGTACTATTATTCCATTTTCTCTCTCTATTTTACTGATACCATTAATTTTCTCTAAGGAATATAAACAATTGGTATATTCTTATTCCAGAGCACTGTTGTTCCTGGAAGGCATGTTCTGTATGACCAATACAAAGAACTAGAAGAAAAATTCTCTGATGGGTAAGTAATACAGATATCTAATAGCTTTATGCAATAATCAGTTATAATTGTGCTTGCTTCAGTCCCCTATCACCATCTTATGTGCTGCATGGATCATAGGTGCTGCTGTTTGCATTAAGTTTAGATTCCTGTCTGAACAACCTAAAAATAGATTGGAAACTAATTTGCATTCTATATATGTACTCTGAAATTAGATTCCACTTGTTTTTTCTTGGTGCAGAAGTTTAATTCCAAAACCTAAAAACTGGGGAGGATACAGACTTAAGCCAGAGCTGTTTGAGTTTTGGCAAGGCCAACAATCTCGTTTGCATGACAGGTGGTTCCTATCCACTTTATGATGGCTCGTTCTTTTTCCATTTCTTTTTCCATTTCTTTTGCTTGAGTGTCGACGGATAGCCTGTAACAAATGCAAGGAATTACAAAAAGAATTTGTCTTAGCTCTGTTTTAAACAATGATGTGATGGAATAAGAGTTAACTTATATTGATGTGCTACTGAAAGGAACAGAACATAGCTCAAATTTTTCATGCATTTTTTTCTTGATAGGCTGCGATATTCTCCTGAAGAGATCAATGGACAACAAGTGTGGAAAATTGAGCGGTTGGCACCATGACAACTACTTTCATCATCTTCATTGTGAAGATCCATCACTCAGGGTATTGTACATTACATAATCACTACCCCTGTTAGTTTATTATTGTTCTCCTTATATTAGAAACCAACATGAACGCTTGAATATATTTAACATGAAACTTGGGTGGGAGAATTGTTTGCCAACTGAGTATAGCTTGTCAGTTGTCACTTGCAATGCAAAATCCATATGCAATTGAATCTTTTTGCATTGTTATACCATGCTCTAGTATACTGCTTCCCTTGATAGTAAAATGGATGTGTTACGGGTCAATATCGAAATTGGCATCAAAATCCTCGAGATAATGTCATTGCTTTGGCAGCCATTTAGTGTCAAAACGGCCACCCGAACAATTGCAAACTTTCTTTGTAATAATGAATATGATTGGAAGAAAGAGCTCAGTTTACGTTCTTCAGATTCCAGTCCTAGCTAAAGTTCATGTTTCCTCTGGATAGTCTTTCGTCTAGCGCCTTAAACCAAAGCACTGTGTACTACTTGTTCTACATGTAAACTTTGGATCAGTTTAAGCCGTAGCTCAACCTTTTTGTTCCTTTTACATGAAAATTAAAGGGGCGATCCTGCACTTGAATGCAGGAACGGTATCCGAATGCTTGGTGGAACCTTTTGTTTTTTGATACAAAGGAGGCCAAAAGGGAAAGAGGAGATTCGAACTTTAAGTATAGGGTAAATTGTCAGTGTCATCGGAGTTACTGGAACTGTAAGCTCTCGCGCAAGTTGGTGGACTATGTCCACCATGTCTTATGTAGCAATTCTAGGATAAGGCAAGCATGGGGCGGCCACGGAAACTGTGAGAGAGTTTCAACTTTTCAGTTGTCTCCTCACGAAGGTTTGTCGAGGCGTACATGTGGTGGCCATCATTGGACACGGCCACCCTTCATGCGGGCTTTGGCCGCATTTCTGTGGTACGAGTTCGAAGTGTGACAGTTTGTCGCATGCAAAGATAGAAATTGCTTTTGTTAGTGGATCAAAAAGTTGTACTGTTCACTTTTCATAATTGGCTAACAAATATTTTGCCTTTGATATCGTCAAGTACACAGTCTGGTTAGATTGGAGTCTTAATCTTTCTAGCTTCCGTTTGCACATTGGAACTGCATAATTAATACAATTGTTGCAGGCGGTCGATAGCCCTGGTGGTTAGGACCTTCCTCTTCAACCTACCGCTTCTCAGGCTCAATCTAACCCTCTCGTCTTAATGTAGTTTAGAGTCGAATTAATAAAAATGTTAATTTTTAAAATCATACCAAAAGAAAGGTGAACTTCTTTTTGCTCCTCAGAAATTTTAAAACCCTTCTTAAAATCCTAAACTTTTTGTTTGTTTTATGTTTGTTTAACGCATGCTTCTTCTCAATTATTTAATTACTCTTGCTTTTCAAAAGTTGGAGACTAATTTGGCAGAAACTTTTATGGGTGCATGAATGTAACATGAAACAGTGGACAATGAATTATTGAGATATTTCCAAGCTTAAACACTTTAAAAATGCTTTAAAGCTTCCTGCCTTTAATTTGTAGGCCTTTTCTTCATAATATTATATATATTCCTTAGATTTTAGGGTAGTAGTAGGAGTAGTATGATCATTATTCATGACCAAATTGGGCTCCACCATGAAAAAAATTCAAAAAAGAAACTCAAATTTCTTTTCAAGGTTCTTTTGACCAGCTGAAAACACTGAAGGCTGACGGTTCTTTATCTTTCAAATGCCAATTTGATGGAAGGTGACCACCCAACTCACCATTTCTTTTCTAATATGTACCGGCGTAGAGTATGCACTAGACTCATTGGTGATTCGATTCTTATTTGTTAGATCCTTGATGCACATCCAACTATCCATTGTTCTTGTGCATGTTATAGACCGAAGCAAAAATAGGATTTTTCGCTATCGTGTATATATATTATATATTCAACGAATGCAAAAGTAATTATTCAAGGGTGATGCTATCCACGCTTTTATATCTCACACATCCCTTGTTAAATTATGTCTTTTGAACTTCTTTAATTCGTTCGATCTCACGATCAGAAATTGAGAGGAATTTTTGTAAAATGTAAAAGGAGGTATGGATATCACCACTCGTGTCAAAGGAGAATATGACTCGAGACAATTTGCCATTAGTCCAACCCAAAAACAAAAAGGAGACTATGCTGCAACCGGTTGTATACACATGGGGATACATCTCGGAGACAAAAGGTTTGTGGTTCATTTGGCATGTTATACATCGCCAAAATATGAGAAAGATCCTAAAGAAGTAGAGGTAAGGAAATATTTAAAAAGAATTCTAGAGGAGAAATGATTAGGAGATTCCCTCCCTCTCTCTTTCAAATCATGCATCTAAAAAGGCCTGGGCCTCATCTAATACATTCCACAAGTTGGCAAATCTATCTCATCAAACTCATCGAACGGCCCTTTGAAAAGTTTAATTAAGGCTACAAGATGGATCTATTTGAAGACCATTTGACCCCACGAGAACTTCACTGTTAATGATCCCATGGGCAGGAGAGAAATTGTCTTGCAATCAATATGTTGTTTTAGTAGCACTACCGATGACATACATGATGGTTACGTATTCAAATAGTATATCAGTCGCTCCATTAAACAGTTGTCGCGCAGTATTACCAGTTGTAAGAGAGAATTCCTCCTCAAGTGACCCATTTATGTTGACCCAATTGGTCCATTTGCAGTGCCAGTGGCCACGTCCTTAACCAGTTGATTGGAATTCGAATTCCTGAGAATGATAATTGTGTGTAAGCAAGCACCTATGGGATATATGGATAATCCCTTTTATCTAGTTGGGAATTTTTATAAACTTTATGAAGCGTTTTTTTAGCATTTTTCAGTGCCTTTTGGGGCAAAAAGAATTGTTTTAGGCCATGTTTGATTGAGGAACATGGGAAATGATTCCATGAATTATTTTCCGCGTACAAAATGAAACACGAAAAGAGATTAGAAATGTATTATATAATGAATAGAAGACATGTATGATGACTTGTAAACGACTTATTTCAAGTAGTCATTTCCAAATCTCTCTCACATGTTCTTGTAACGTTGAATGCTCATGAAGGAAGTTTCTAATCTCCTCTGTCTAACATTTTATAGTCCATGCCATACTGTGTTGGCCACAATCCTTTAAGAATCCCTCACCCCAAACATAGTCTTTAGTGTGTTCTTTAAAACATCTATCTCTCATTTGTTATTTTCAAAAAAGATGCTAGCCAAATCTATATGCAAGCACTTGTATTTTGAAGAGTTTTTGCTATATGCTTCTAAGAAATGTTATTAGATAAAACTGAATCAATCAACTATGGCCAATCTTGTTTTTAGAAAAGCTAAAAATGCTTTCTAACAATTGAAAGTGCTTATGTTACATTTGACTGTAAAAACTTAAATGTGCCTATGGTCATAAAAAGTGTTTTCTTTCAATAACTTGGATTTTCAATAAAAAAAAATTGACGTATTCTTAATAAAAGAGCTTCAAGTAGAAGCACTTGTGAATAAAAGTGTTTCCTATGCTAATCCCAAACAACCTCTAAGTCTTAATATGAACTCACTCTTAGTTTGGTGGTATTTCTTCTTTGAGCCGTAAAAAAAAAATTATCTAAATTGAAACCCCTCCTCCCCTTTTGATAAAAAATTATATTGGAGCCTTGAACACAAGTATTATAATACTTTCACCACATATGTATACCACATTTTCAAACTTAGTAAGACTTACCGCAGTAAAAATTAATGAGAATTGAATGGTTTTTATGATTAATATATGGGACGCCAAATAGAATCGAGATGGATGGTAGTGGCCAATAGCTTAAATCATGATTGATGGGTTGTGGAATGTGTGGATTTTGTGGATAGGTACTACCATTTCTTGAGCTTTCAAAGGAGTTGAAACTTTTCCTTTCAAATACCTTTTTGAATGTACAAACCATGACATCCAAAGTGGGGTTCAATCTTATCTCTAATACCAAATTATATGAGGGTGTCCCTCATCAAACACAAAACAAAAGAATTGAAGAGAGGGGAGGAGAGGGGGAGGACCCCCGACCCCCTATTGTTTCTAGAATATATGAGAGATTGCTACGTACCCGGGCCTTCTCTACCTCAATGGGTCTTAGGTTCGATTTTCGCTAAAAGCGAATTTGAACCACATTATTGCTAACTTATTGTGAGGCTAAACCTTCCCCTCCCCTTTAGTGTAAATATATCATGTGTTCACAAAAATGATCACTACATATATAATTATTTTCCCATGTATTATGACCTTTTTGATGAGCAATATAGGAATATTAACAGTGAACAATTTGACTTGGCTTGGTCCTTTTTGGAATTATATTTAGTGACAATGTGTACAAATGCTTGTGAATTATTGCAGGATGTCACTCCACACTTTCTTGCTTCTTCCACAATCTCTTGTGACAGAAATATAACTGAAGTTTAAACCCTAATAGATAATAACCCTCTTGCTTTTTGGAAAATCCCTACTTTAAATTTGGTGCTTGAGCCATCTTCAAAAGTACATTATTGAGTACAAATACCCACAAATGACTTATCAAATGCATATTTAGACCAATCACATTGTTTAGTAGACTCTCGAAATAATTATGCACCACTCATTGGGTCAAAAATGCACTCACTGGGCGACAATACTGATATTTTATGTTCACATTCAATAGGTTGATATACCGTTCAAAGAACTATCGACATACCTTCAACTCAATTCTCTTTTCATCATTAACCTAAAAAAATCTCTACAATTAATCTATGTGTACATATTCATGAGATAAATTTAAACTTATAACGTTTGAATTAACAGCTCGCTCTATGCTCCCTTTGTTTAAGTAAGTCATCCGTGCGGAGGTTTTTCTTAAGTTAAGAGCTCCTCCGTATTTGAAGTTTTAGTATCAAAGTGTATGCATGGGTGCTTGCAAGAAATGCAATATGTTCTAATTAACTAAAAAAGTTACATATATTTAATTCTTGCAAATTAATTAAAAGCCAGAAGAAAACTATCACGTGGGAAAAAAAAATTTTAAAAAAAAAAAAAACTATGGTATCCTATTTGAAAATTTTTATAATTTTTCTTGAAAACAATTTTCTTTAAGACTCAAAAACTTATTTGGTATGCAATTTAAAATTTTTAAATTTTACAACTTAAACTGGACAAAAAAATCCATAAAAAGGGGGTCGAGAGAGAAAGAGGAGAGAGCAGAAAAGAAAGTAAGAGATGATTGGAGAAAAGAGAAAGAAGTGAGAAGATTGGAGGAGATAGAGAGGAAGAGGAGTGAAAGAAAAAACCGAGAGAATGAAGAGAGTGGATTGGAGGAGAGACGAAAAAAATAAAAAATAAAAAGAGAAAGGGGATAGAGAAAGAAGAAAAGAGAGAGAGATTTGGAGTGAGAGGTGAGGAGGGAGAGAAAAGAAATGAGTGAGTTTGAGTTTTAAAACTCTAAAAACTCACTTTTTGTGTTTTTAGATAATAGAATATATTTTTTAGTTAGTCTTGAGTTCAGTTTTTGAAAATAGTCCTACCAAACAAGTTTTTAAGGCCTAAAACTTGAAAATTGTTTTTGAGTTTAAAAAGTTGGATTTAAGTAGAGTATCAAATTGTTTTTGAGTTTAAAAAGTTGGATTTAAGTAGAGTATCAAACAGGCTCTTATATTTTGTTTGTCTGAAATCAAGTCACTTGTATACTGTCTCTATAATTAATCTACATCCAAGTGAAGACTGAAGACCTCAGCCAGAAATTAGGTTTACATCAAAACATAGTTTGTATTTGATTGTTATATATGCCCACAGAATTTCAAAGAGAATTGGTTAAACATCCATTCCTTCACTTTGGAGTTTGGATCTGGCTTTCACCATGTTTGGCCACTGTCTGTGTCTTAGAGTTCAACTTTTTATATGTACATGTTGCACGTGAGTAGAGATAGAAGTCTCAGGATTTTTCCTATTCACGTGAAATGTTTTTGTATAAAATAGTAACCTCTAAGTGACAAACAGTGTCCAAACCAAACATATATGACATATGATGCTGCTAAATAGTAAGATGTGGAAGCCAAATCCAAACTCCAAGTGAGGGAATAGATGTTTAACCAATTCTCTTTTAAATTGTGTGGGCACAACAATCAAATACAAACAAATTTTATGTTTTGATGTAAACCTAATTTCTGGCTGAGGTCTTAAGTCTTCACTCGGATATAGATTAACTATAGAGAAAGTATACAAATGACTTGATAGCTTTCTTCTGGATTTTAATAATTAATTATATGTAATTTTTTAGATACAATCATATTTCTGTAATTAGAAAGTATTGCATTAATTGGTTGCATTCATCCATGCATGCACACTTTGATACTAAAACTTCAACATACGAATAAGGAGCTCTTAACTACTGATTAGATAGAGACAATTTTAAAAGGGTAAATCTCAGTTTACTACACTGAAATTTCGTGGTTTTCAATATTTAGTATATGAAGTTTTTTTCATCACAGAGTCATACCTAAAGTATTAATTTTGGGATAGTTTCATAGATCCGTTAGTCTGGCTGTTAAGTCTTCCATTAATTGATGATGTGGCACCCATGTGGACAATGACTAGGCGCCACATGTCATTAAGAGGGTCCATGTGGAAATTCAAAAAAAAAATAAAAAAAAAATTGGTCGTCTTCTACCTCCCCCGACCTTCCCTCCTCCCTTATCCCTCCATTCTCTCCTCTACACCAACCCACCAAACCCTCCTCTCCTTTCCTCTTTGACTCGTCATACATCCACCATTCCCCCTCCATCTTCGACTCCAAACATCCACCCACCCATCCAACCACCCAACCCTAACTCCTTACCATCTTCCCAAAATCATCTCAGCCAATTTCCTTATCGCCAAAGACAAAAAATTTGGCTCTATCCCATTTGGTAGATTTTCAAGAAAAGCTGCATTTGAGTTCTGAAAAATGGCATCGAGATTGCCATTTTTGGAGTTGGAACGTATTGGGTCTTGATGAAGGTTCCAGCTCCAAAAATGGCAATCTAGGGCTTTTGGAGGAGAGGAAGAGATCTTTGCTGGCGGAGGAAAGGAAGAGATCGAAGGGTTCATAGGAGGAGGTGAGGTGGTTCTTGGGGTTTTTGGAGAAGACACTGGAACCAACTGCAATTAGAGGAGCTCCGAGATCCAAAAGATCGGCTGTGAAGGGTTGTAGTTTTGGTTAGCACCCCGTGGATCTCCACCGTTGTCAAATCAGGTAGATGGGGGTCAGAGGCTCATGAAGGCCGTTGAAGAGAAGAGGAGGGTTGGGTGGGTGGGTGGATGGGTGGAGTCGAAGATGGAAGGGGAAGGGTCGATGTATGACGAGTCGAAGAGGAGAGGAGATGAGGGTTTGGTGGGTTGGTGCAGAGGAGAGAATGGAGGGATAAGGTAGGAAGGGAAGGTCGAGGGAGGTAGAAGACGACCCAAAAATACAAAATTTCAATTTTTAATTTTGACGTGGACCCTTAATGACACGTGGCGTTCAGTCATTGTCCATATGAGCGTCACGTTATCAGTTAACGAGAGACTTAACAGCCAGACTAACGGATGTATGAAATTATTTCAAAATTAACACTTTAGGTATGACCTAAGACGAAAAAAAACTTCATATACCAAATGTTGAAAACCACGAAACTTGATATAATAAGCTGATATTTATTTTTTAAAATACCACAATGAGCGAGCGGTAAATTCAAGCATTATAAGTTTAAATTTTGTACCAACCCCTATTAATTTTAATAATTTATAAATATTAGTTTAACTGCCATTCAAATCAATAAGTAACCTACTAGTTGTTCCGGTAAGATGTCGGCAAACGCATTGTTAGATATTGTAAAAGAGCATACCCTTTAATATTATTAAAATGTTATATTAAAATTGAATTATCAACTCCATGATCGGATCCAGAGTTCAAGTCTTATTATATTGAAAGTAATTTACAACTGGAAGCCTCTCGGGAACACTCCTAGTTTGGCTTAAGTTATCTTAGCAAAACCCTAGCAGACATGATGCTCAAAAATTAGATTGCCATACTTTTACTTGGTACTTTGGATCTTTAATATTAGTCACAAACTCATCTAATTCACGTTTGATAAACTTGGTTAAGTACCTGGTACTTTGGATCTTTAATATTAGTCACAAACTCATCTAATTCACGTTTGATAAACTTGGTTAAGTACCAACTCCTCGAAGGTATTGCAAAAGTAGCAGTCGGATATTTAAGATAATAGTCTATTTGGTTATAGGCTCAGTCTTATAATTTCTATCAGTCAACGCACCGCATGTGGATGTAAATTTCTACTGTCTTTTTCTTTGACGAAAATGCATCTGCAAAATAATAATACATTTGATTGTGGCCAAAAGCCTCACGCGCTCACGATGAATTGGGAGGAGGGGGAGAAGAGCTTTGGCCGAAGAATCTTATATGCCAAAGTTAAAATTATAAAAAGAATGTATTTAGAAGTTTGTGGGTAGCAAATAACTTAGCATTTTAGTGAGATAAATCAGGTATTTATAGGAGGGTGGCCGACTCTTTGGGTGGAGAATGGCCGGACATATATGGTGGAATCGGGTGAATTATTGCAAGATATTATGTGAATCTTGCAATTATCTTGGTAATTATTCCCTAATTAAATAGGAAGTTTTGGAGATTACCTTATTAAATAAAATCAACGAGGGAGTGATGAGGGGAATTTGAATAAATTCCATAAAGATCACCTTTGACTATTCCTTGATAAGCCACTATTGTCCATTACATGAGCGTGGAAAATCAGATGTGATTCGAGGGTAATCTTGTCTTTCTTGTCCAAAATTCTACGTGTCGCTCCAAACATTTTGGGATTATTTTTTTATTCACCCCACACATATATACATATGTCCATATTAGTAGTGTTGAGACTGAATTTTACATCAGAGTGAGTTCCTCTTCATGTGCTTATAAGACTAAGCGTCATCGACGGTGTAAAACTATAACCTTTAATTGATTATTCTTAAGAGCTTTACTAATTAGGGTTATGGAAGAGGTCCGATCAAGAAGAGCATGGTGGGAAAACCATAAAAGCAAAAATAAAGTAAGATTGGTTAGAAAGTATAGGGCAAAACTTAATCAAGTGGTGCAAAAAGAACTTTAGTGGTTGACCTCGTGCTTAGTTCAGCAATGAATGTGCTTAACAAAAATAAAGTTTTTATTTTTTTATAACAGGCGATATTATCTACATTAAAAAAGATAAGAGTGTGCTTAGTCTCATAATGATATGATTCAAATTCGCTTTTGACATAATCGAACCTACAACCTTTCAATTAAACATAAAATTATCAACAACAAAATTAAAAACTAAGAAAAACTCTAATTCTTTTGGCTCCACGGACTTTTATATATATTTTTTCTTTGTTTTTTTTAGGAAAACTAATGAAAATAACTTGAAAACTTTGAATTTTAACGATAAGGACAAAATAAAGGGTAAAGTGAATAGTACCAGGATTGACTTTTTAGTGTAAAAATGTGATTTTTCATTAAAATGAATAATACTGTAAGCTTTTCGTTAAAGTTTTCTTCTTTTTTTCTTTCCACCACAAACAGATCAAGAGCACACCCACAATCACATGAGTGTGGAGTGTCACACACTGGATTCCAACACCTGCCAATTACAATTAGTTGTTTTGTGCGGTAGCTTCTTCTCTGTCTTCCGAGTTCCGACCACTCCCTTAATAACAACAATGATATTATTGTTAATAAATGCATGATTATATTAATAACTTGTAACTTTCATTATTTATTGTTTAATTTAATTGGTAAAAACATTAATTAATGGTATTCCAGCAAGCTCTCATGCCGTACACGTGACCCACATACTGAATCATTAGTTTTGTGGGCCACCCTCTTGTTTAGGTAATTTCCTCACCAATCAACCTCAAAGAGTCGAGAGAAACTTACATGAAACAGTTTTAAGTCATTTTTAGTCAAAAGCTATAGGCCACTTTTAATCTAAATTTGTGGAAAATCTTGTTCCAGCCAATGACGAAAATGAATCTGATAACAAGAATTAGGGACCCCAACATGTCCATTCAAACTAAGATGGAAAGATGTAGGCCTACATGGTTGGAGATGGAAAAATTCAGCCCTGTAGTATTCTTTATCCCTCTATAACTGGAGATGGCCTCACAATCATTGTGGCATTTTGGGGCTGCTAATACATTGTAATGTGAATAAATACTTATACATAACAATGCATTATTAAATTCAAACATTATGTAACAGTGAATTATAAAATAGTTACATAACAATGGTTATTAAATCGAAAGCTACTTAACGATAAACTAGTTCTACGTAAATATTCTTAAAAAGGAAACGACAAGCCTCAATTGTCCTCGTTGCCAACCCGTATTATTATTTATTTATTTAATTTTGTTTGTTAATAATGTGTGGGTGTGCTAAGCAAATAGGTTTGTGTGCGTATTTGATCGAGGGCCATTTAATTTGGTGAAGTTTTGTGTCTAAAAAGGTGATGGGGCTTGATGTGTGCAAGTAGGTGAGATGGGTCAATCACAAGGGGTCGTTTAATGCAATGAACGACTGAGATTGATTGATGTGTCACTCCTCGTCCTTCTGTAAGGTCCCTATCAGTTTTTTTTTCTTGTTTTTATTTTTTGGGGTCTTCACTTTTTCTCTGGGGACAAGGATGGTTGATGGAAAAAGGAAAAATAAAAGCAAACTTAGAACGAATGATACAATCAAAAAGCAAAGGTTATCATTCTTTGGCAGTCACTATTCCCACCATATGCTGCATTGTCTTGTGGATAACCCAATGGACGCAAACTCGATCTTCTTTTATTGTTTGTACTAAGCGAAAAGTGTCTATACATGAAACTCGCTTATCCTGAGCATTCTGATCCCAACCGACCGTCATATATTATCGTGATCTATCAGAATGACAACTAATAAAACCGAGAAACCAATTGCCTTTTGTATGAACCCTGAAATAAGTGAGAGTTCATCTTCAAATGCCTTGGCACGAAAGTAAAACAAGCTTTGCATGGCATCACGCTATCACTTTTTCAACAATCTTCCCCGTTTAATTTCTTGAAGTTAACGATTCAATTTTCACTGTTTATTTTCTAAACTACTGAGTATTTCCGGAAGAAAATTTGAAGTTTACCAATCACTTGTTCAATTGCAGAGTCAGATTCCAACTTCGCTTTTACCATCTTGCTACATGGAATACCAACAAAGAGGGCACATAGATTTTTTTTTTTTTTTTCTTTTAATTATGAGATAGAGAAATTAGAGAGGAGTTGGTGAGTAATTAGAGTTGGCTGCTTTGTAACGCAATCACTGGGGTGTGACAAGTCATCAGATAGAGGGCCCCACTCTTAACAATATACAGGTCAGCGCAAAACTTACTCCTCAGGCAAATTAGAGCAATGAGAAAGTAAAAGTTTCTTGTACGGCAATTTACGGATTAGGGTTTTTTCCCTTGCACCTGAGATCTCAGGACCAGGTTCCCGACCGACGGTAGCCGCCTTATATCACTCTATCGGGGGTGGGGTTTTCGCCGGAAACTCCCACACCGCGGCGAGTGCCATCGATACACAAATCATTAAGGATTACGCTGTCAGTTGATCATTACACATTCAAGGAAAAAAGAATAGGCAAGATATGGTCCATTCATATTTTGGCATTTATTAACCAGATGATCGACATTTGCTAACAATAACAATAATAAATTCAACAGTCAGGTGCTACAACAACACATCTGAAAGAAACTAACACTTCGAAACTCAGAGAGAGAGAGAGAGAGAGAGAGAGAGAGAGAGAGAGAGAGAGAATGAGATAAGATTGTATCAGTCTACAGCTTAAAAACTAAACTACCGTCTTAATCAAAATAAACAGACTAAGCTCTCTCTCTATCCTTTACTTCTCTACCGGCGGGGCACCGGAGAGGAGCACGAAAATTCGATCTTTCCAGTCGTCCGCTTCGAGACCTATCTCCATTTCCTCAACAAAAGATAAACAATATTGTTCATCTGAAGATGGATAGCTTGTCAGTCTCTAATCAGCTTGAAAACCCTCCCTTCGCCCCTCCGGCAGCCTTTGTTTATGATCAAATGAATATGGAAGCAAAAACAAACATGAAATTTAGAAGCGTACCAATACAACATTTGGGTAATCCAATACCCTGCAGAGCCATTGATCCTCAGCATCAGCACCCCTCCTCCAAGTTCTCTGGAAGAACCAAAGCAGAGATGAAATGCGGTCAACAGTGCTTTGAATGCCATTGCAATTGTGGCACCTGATCTTCATTGCAACAGCCCCACCCAGGACCGTAAGTTGTTTACTCATCTTCGTTCAAAAGCCACTGCAGGAACCATCTCGCGGGTTATATAAAAGTCACCCGCAGAACATTTTTCCCCCAACAAACAACTGTTTAACTTGGGCAGAAGCCACCACAGTAAGAGATGAAACAGCTTCAAGCTAAATGCCAGGTCTCAGGATATCAACAAATTGCGGAATATCATCCCTGGGGCCCTCGAGGGATCGATACATGTATAGTATATCAAAATTATCACCCATTTCCCCCCCTTCTTCACTCTTCATCACTTCCACCACAAGACGAGGCAGTTCGCGAGCAATCGCCCAACAACCTTGACGTGTTAACGAACACGAAGACATCCAAAGGAATCTCATATTGTAATAGTGATGCAAACCAGAACGCAATGCTGTATCCCCAAATGGGCTGTCCCTTATTTCAAGCTTTTGCAATTTAGGGCAGCCCTCAAGCACGTATTTCAGCCCTGAGTCACTATCGCCAGCAAAGGCAACTGAAAGAGTTCGAACCAACTTTCCATATTGTCCAAAGTAGCTGAATGCTCGATCGGTCAATAAACCAGACACAGCAAGGCGGGTGAGCTTCTTACAGTTCATAACTATTGCTCCGAAACCTTCATCCATAGATTCACCAGTAACATGGTCAGGCCGGCGGCGCCCCATTATACAAAGACGAAACACCACAAGTTCTGAGCAATTCTTTGACATTGCTATTACAGCTGCATTTGTCATTCGCTGACAGAAATACAAAATAGACCGCAGTTTTCTACAACCCTCAGAAATTGCTTCGAGACCCACCTCAGAAACAGGGCCTTCTGCATCCTCCTGAGCATTAACAGGAAAAACCCGAAGCTCACGCAGTTCCTTGCAAGTTGCAGCCACTGCCTTAAGTCCTTCATCACATATTGAATCGAGTACCTGCACAAAGATATCAATATTAAAATTCAAAAGTCAATTGTCTCCAGAGTGATTACATATTATTACACAGAATGCGTACCCAGAAAGACTGGAGTTTGTGGCATTGGGATATGACTGGTTTAAGTTGTTCCGCTGTGATGTTTGCATAGCTGAAGTTCAGAGCGGTGAGATTACTACAGACAGGGTAAATTACAGGAATGTAATCCAGCAAGATATCCCGGAACCCAGATAGACAAACTAACGATTTGCAAGCAGCAAAAGCAGAGACATAATCCAGTTCTTGATCACCCTGATCCAGTTCCTGATCACCCTGAGCCATGCCCTCAGCTAAATTGAATGAGCCCGTTCCTAAGTGTGTCAGTTGAGGAGCTCGAACCATCAGGCGGTAAAGCTGCCCAATTGAAACGTACCGGTTCAACCTCAGTTTCTTCAGGGAAGGTGACCTAGCCACTAGCTTCTCCAATGCCTCAAAATTTACGTGGCATTCCACACAATCGAACATCAGAGATTCGAGACAAGTTTGACTCTCCGGAAAACAAGATATCCAATCTACATCATCGTCCATAACCTCGGTTTCAGTCAGATCAAGCACTCTAAGCTGTCTGCAAAATACACACACACACATTAACCTCACTATTTGATTCCCCACTGCAATTTCACATTATTCCACTTCATTGATTCAAATACTTCATATGGAACAAAGACAAAGCATAGTATCCAAACAAACCCCGAAACCCGAAATAGATCTAAAAGCACTAATCAGATCCAAACAATAACACCCATTAAAGCATCAACCTTTCTACTTTAAAACCCATTTCACGGATCTAACCCACCGTTGTTTACACTAATCAAAACTTAATTAACATATTGATCTGAAACTAATTAAGAAATTAGCAAAGTACCTGCACTTGCTAGCGAGGACGGCGAGCCCACTAGTCCCGAACCCATCGCAGCAAACTAGGACCAGCTCCTTGAACCCAGCAAACGACTCAGCCAAGAGGGCAAGATCGTCATCCGTCACGGACATCCGCTTCAGGCAGAGCTTCTCGAGCCAAGGGTACGCCTTGGCCATGGAGGACACCCACGGTGCCAAGTGGGCCCCCCAATTGGCCGGCATGAGGTTGAAATCGGCGAACCGGGGCTTGCCCTTGATGGTCACGGCCCGGACCCGGGTGAACCGGCCCGTGGCCCGGCGAGGAGCGACAGCATAGCAGTTGCCGATGAAGAGCTCGGATCGGGTGAGGGCCTCTGCGCGGTACCAGGACTTGCAGACCAATGAGGCGCTACTGCGGTCGCGGCGGGAGGTGAGGAAGCAGAGGACGTTTTCCAGAACGTTCTCGAGGACTTGGTCCGGGTAGGGGACGGTATACTCGACAGAGGTACCTACGCCGGAGCCGGATACTCCGGAGCAGTTGCGGGACTTGCTGGAGGGGATTGGACCGTCGATGAGATCCAAGGGGGGAGATCGGTCGTCATCCTCGGACATTTGGGATGAGGAGGATGAAGGGATTGATGGGTCCTCACTCATAAAGCCCTTCCTTTTCACTTCTCTCTCCTCTCTCTCTCTCCCTCTCTCTCTCTTAACAGACTCTGAAACTGGGATGGTGATCTGAGTTTTGGGTTTTTGATCAGATAAAAATATCAACAGTCGAATCTTTTTCTTCCTTTTTTTGGTGAATTTCTTAATTCAGATCATGTTATGGGCTCTCATGAGGGAGTGAATTGGATTTGCGGGTTTTGATTTGATGAGAGAGTGAGAGAGAGAGAGAGAGAGAGAGAGAGGAGAGAGAGAGAGAGAGAGGGAGGGAGGTGGGTGATCTGCAGAAATGGAGATGGTGGGTTGGGATTAGTTTAATTGGTCACAGGCGAGAGTGAACAGTAGGGTTCTGCTGTCTGTGTCTCAGTGTCTATCTGAGCTTTGGGATTCTCCATGCTCTTTTTCTCTCTCTTTTTCTCTATTTTATCCGTTTATCCTTCCCATCCAATGGCTCTCCATACTTCTCCATTATTTGGGGGTTTTCCCCTTTACAAAACCTTGTCTTTTTTCTCTCTTTTTCTTCTAATATTTTATATTTTATAATGTTATTTCACGATATAAAATGGTTTTCAGTTATTTAAAAATATTTTTTAAATGAATTTTTAACTAGTATTGAACTTGCTATGCACTTCAATTTTTATAGAGTTCGTTTGAAATACTTTTAAAATAACTGAAAGTATTTTTTATGAGAGTGTTTTTTAAAATAAATCATTAGTAAAAATATAAGTGAATTTTAGAAAATCACTTGAAGTGTTTCCTGCAAAAAAACATCAATTACTTTAAGTATTTTTGAAATCTAAAAACACACTCACCAAAAAGCATCAGTAACTTTAATTTCTTTTGAAATCAATCATTAGTAGAAATGCAAATAAATCATGAAAAAACACTTGAAATGTTTCTTACAAAAAGTATCAGTCACTTTAAGTACTTTTGGATTCTAAAATCATTTCACCAAAAAGCATCGGTTACTTTAAGTGCTTTTAAAACCAATCATTAGTAGAAATACAAGTTGATCATGTAAAAGTACTTGCAGTGCTTCTTACAAAAAACATAAGTTACTTTAAGTGTTTTTGGAATCTAAAAACACATTCACCAAAATGCAGCAGCCACTTTAAATGTTTTTGGAATCAATCATTAGTAGAAATGCAAGTGAATCTTGAACAGTACTTTAAGTGCTCATGGAATTCAAAAACACCTTTATAAATTCAATAATTTTAAAAACACTTTCAAATGAGCTCTTAAGAAAAGAAAAGAAAACCTATAATTTTTGTTGTGATGTTGATATAAAGCAAGTACAAATTTCTCATTGGGCCATCTAGACAATGGCCGCGTATTAGTACAAGAGGAGCGTGTTTGAAGATCCATGTTTTCGATTTGGGGTTGAAATGTAAATGTCAATGGTCGTACGTATTATCCTTATCAACACACAACTTTAAGCCTTTGCAATTTGCATGTTGATAATTATCTAATTACTATTAATACTTGACAAAAAGGAAAAAACAAAGTCGTGTCGTTTTACATTTAATCGATGAAACGATAAAGTCATTGCATAAATCTTGTTCTATCTTTTTTTTTTGTTTTTTTGGAAAAAAATTGAGAGGAAGCATGTGATTTTAGCAGCCAAATCTGACTTCCCGGCATGATTTCTTAGTTAAGATGAATGGATCGTACCAAGAAAATTTGAACATTTAGTTGTTAGTTATATTTGTATTCTAAAAGGGAAGTTCAAAAGTTCAAACCTTTTCTTCACTAAAGTCCGTTTGGTTTGTAGATTTGAGACCAGTGATAGGATATAAATCATTGTTGGGATTATGAAACTAGTAATACGATTATTGAGATCTGTCATCACGTGAAGATGTGTCTATCATACTTAAAAATATTTCCGTCATGAGCAGTTATTTATTGTAACTTGCCAATGCGTACACAGTAAAACATCTCTATAGTGACACTCTATAAGGAAATAACTTCCTCATATTCATAAAATTTCTAGTCTCAACTCAATTTGGGCCAATTATAATGATTTTGTTGCTTGGAATTTTTGTATTGATTGAATAATTATTTAAAAAAATTACCCAAAACTCATGTGACACACCCCTATCCGGAATGACGTCCTGAAAGATGCGAAAAATTTTAAACCTAAAGGTGCCTAATAACAGAGTGCACATAATCTAAGGTCACCTACCAGTCGGAACCCTCTCTAATGGTCTGTATGACTGGCATGTCGGAACCACCTCTAGTGGTCTGTACGACTAGCATCTACTTGGATCCAAGGTGAGCGTGTGATGCAAGGTGAATAACATAAGCACTAACACCGGGGGTGCAGGTTATGAGCTCTCAACACAATTCACCTCATCAATAAATCACATGAGCAACATAAACCTCACCTAATACTCACCTGTGCGTCCACAACACCATTTCACATATATGCATTATATACTATTTTTTTTCTTCTGGGAAAGTATACAGGTTTTACATTGAGGGGATATAATTGTTGATAAATGAGATGTTTTGAAAAGCTTTATTTTCGCCCATTCACGTTTTCTGTTTTGCACCCCTCTAGGTTCTAGTAGCAAAGTTCCTTATCGACAAGGATTTGTGGCATGTCCCTGCTAAGGTGGCGGCCAGCACAGCTCGATTCGGGGTCCTAGTGGACATTCCGGATCGGGGTGTGTCACATGGGTTTGAGTTAGAGTTGTTAAAAATTGCAAAAAATGAAACCAGTCTTGAACGCATATTTTCCTTCTCAAAATCAAACAATCTACCCACTCGAATCACACTAATCAAACTAAAAGCTTAGACTGGTTATAAAAAAAGAGTCTAAGTGGGGGGGGATTGGGAGGTTGGAGGCGTTGTATATCCCATGGGCTGGTTGGTCGTTGGATGACGAGAGGATGAACATGGAGTCATGCAAAGGAGGTTGGGTGGTGGTGCTTAGTGGTGGGCTTTATTGCTTTAAAACAAAAGCATTAAAGTCACTCAGTACTACGGTTTAGTGGTATTCCTCTTTGATTAGAAGTGAGAGATCTTAGGTTTGAATCTCGTAAATGGCGAATTCGACATCAAATTAGGTTGTCCATTGTGTGGTTTAGCCGAACTGTCCCATCCTCTTAGTGTAAAATATATATTTGTACTAAAAAAATGGAATTTATATTGGTTTAGTGTGTAGAATAGAGGTAAACAGATGTATTAAAACTAAAATTGTCTAAAATATCCTTAGATTTAAAGTTCTTTAACGGAATATGTGCAGTGAGACCAAAACAGTTGAAAATCTTAGTTTTAGAAGGCAAAGTGACACAAAATCAATTTTAGGAGTAAATTGAGACTAAATGATAGTTTTAGGGAGCATCAATTAATAAGCCTTTTTTTAAAGGGTAGTGCTATTCACACACACTTTTTACTTATGACAAACTCTTGTTAACTTTTGTCTATTCATCTTCTTTAATTTATTTTATCCGACGATCGAAAATTAAAAATGTAGTGAGAGGTAAAAATAGTGTTTAAATAGCATCACCCTTTTAAAGTATAAGCTCGCTCTAATTGTCATTTTATTTCTAACAAGTAAGATATTAGTATGTATATTTACACATATGTCATAAAGGGGAAAAATCTGGTGACTCTTGGAGCCTTGGAGGTGATTATTGCACTCATTTTCTTAAAAGGTAATACAAGAGCCTCATCAGTAGTTAGCTAGACAATATACATTTCTCATTTGATCATTGAAGAAATGTCACAAGCTATATCACTAATCTACATTAAGACCATCTCCGATCCTTGAGGATAAAGTTTCAAAATTCAAGCCAGAAAATTTTAGGTCATAACCCAAAAACTGTTTTTCTTCTCCAACCCTTATGGCTTAAAATTTTAGCCGAGATTATTAAACAATGATTTTAGCCTAACTTTATTCTTTCGGTAACTTTTTTGAAAATAAAATTTATGTAAATTATCCTAATTTATTATTATGAACATTATAATCTTAAAATATTTAAATTCTCATAAGTAATTAAAAATCATATAAATATATAGGTATTTATAAAGTTTTAAGTTAAGTTTGATTTAAATAATATCTTAAATTATTTTAAACGTTAGATTTAATTTTGGACCGTCAAATCTATTTTTTACCATTAGATTTGATCTCATTTGATCATAACCGTTAGATTATAAGTAAAAAAAAAAAATTGAAATATGACAGTTTGATGCATTTAGAATAATTTAAGTCAGGCTTAAATCCTGACGGGAATCTAGCCTAAAGATATATTTGATCCTAAGGGTTTATTTTAGCCTATGGTTCGAGATGGCTTGGGGAGTTTTAACGCTTATATTTTAAGCTTTATTCCATAAGTAAAAAATGGCCTAAAAGAAGTAAAAACAATTTAACACCGTAAATGCAGTGAGTTGAAAAATAAGCCTTATGTTACGCATTTTCATTTACAACCTGCTTAATTTGATTTCACAAGGCTCCTATAGGCTATAGCTACTTCCCCCATTTCCATGTGAGTAGGGGACCCTGCTTGAAGTACTGTTTTCGTACATTTATTCATTAAGTTACAAATGTTCGTATTTTGGGACATCTGTATAAAATTAAATAGGACCACATCATTCTTGGATCTATAAATTCATTGAATTTTGTGCTGCAAAATTACAACGAAGGATCATGAAGCTTAGCTGACTGCAAAAGACGAAACAGGCAAACCACTAAACAGCCCATGTGTAGATAAAGCACTGCAGCCGCTGCTTTTGGTAAACATGGTGAATCCAGAATTATTAACATGTTTTTTCAATCTTTTCAATGAGGTATTTGATCAAGCACTTAATGTGCGGAATGTTGACATTTGCTGAGTGCTGTTGAGAATCTCTGGTGAGTTCTATTGAGTACAATTGCTAAATAATGAGACTTCATATCAAATGGTGTTGACGCATCTTGTTAAAAATGTTGATGCAACTTGCTAAGATTTGATAAGTAAGCATATCATTGAACACGTAATAATAAGCACAAATGAATCTATCATCAAACATTCAGAAGATCCCAAAAAATATTCACATGCGCTTGTTACAAGTAGGTCTCGGAACGACTCCGGGACCTACATGATTCGTAATTCTTTTTGGTGAACTTAGAGGATTTAGGGTATTGATAAGTAAATATGCTAGCTCACATAACAAACACAGTATTTTTACTTTCTATCTTTTGTCCTGTTTAGGAACAGAAACACATTATTTTCTGACGTGCAGGGTCTAGTTCCAACTCTAAATCATCAATAGAATACATCTGCAAAATTATATGCTTATGTACTTGAAATATGAACTGCTCACTCGTAATTCCAACGATTCCATTGTACAACTGGGATTCAGGTAAGGATTTTGGGAATGAAATTGAGTAACGATAATCAAATATTTTCTCACCAGACCATATCCTTAATTATTATTTTTGGTAATACTGATTTCGATTTTGATTCTTGAAAGTTCATATACATATTAACGGGAATTAACTTCATACTCATTTAAATGGAACTATTGGTGTATAAATGTATTTGCTATGTTGGTTTTATTACATGCAAGTTGTAAGATGTAATGTGAGTCTTTGGATTATATTCCATATGACATCTAGATTAGATTGTAACGAGTCATAGCTCATGACAGGTGTAAGCATCTTACATGATGACTTAAGAATGGACGGTTGTGATTGAGTTGTAATGATGTGAGAGAATGAGTGTGTTACTCACTCCTCTAATGTTAATATATGCTTTCCGAGTTCCTTGCTTGGAGGGATAGGAATCCTATGAACCTTGAAGCTTCCATGGCTTTCTAATCTCTTCCTCTCTGTACATTACTGTATTCATTTTTTCCATTGAAGAAACTCAATCCAGAAATCAAACACTAATAGGAACGCCTTAAATTTCGGTTTCATTTCCAATCATTCTCATTCCGATTCTAGATATGTAAACGTTCCATCGAGGTTATGTATTTAAGTAATTATAGACAAACTTCTGATTACGTATATGTAGGCAATATAACTTGATACATAAACTGTAACTTGGTTGAAACCATGCACCGATGTAAAAGTCTACGAACAAGTAGAAATTATAATTGCGCAAAGTGGCATCATAGGTTTTATCTCCTCGTAGATCTTCTGGGGGGAGATCTTATCCACTAGCAGGTTTCCTTTTTCCCAAAAACTTCATTTTTTGGTTTTCTGGTGTGGATATGGCAGACAAGCTTATGTATATATGGAGTAGGATGGATTGACTGCCTAATCTCTCTCCCCTTCTATCCCCTCCTATTTAAAAGGTTGCGATTACGTCACGTTTACATCTTGTTTTGAATTTTTTATATAAATAATAAGACAAAAAGAATAGTGTGCGATTACGCCACGTCTACATCCTGTATATATATAGTTGTTTCAATAGGATTATTATTATTATTATTATTTTCACCCAACCAAAGAAGAATCCTACACCAAAAGAAGGGGGGCTTCCAATTAATCTGGGTGCAGTGAGATTAAACACGAACTCTCGATCACTAAGACAATTAACTACTTGCTATTTCAAAGAGATTACTCGCACGCGAGTATTTTTACTGTATACTATACAGTTCTAGGAAAATTACAGTCGCCGCTGCTACTGAATACTGATTATTGCACTGGACGAAAGTCACAAAACCAATAAACGAAACCCTAATCTCTGAGAATTATTGAAGCAGCGATTTTATATTTTATTTTTTGAAAATTGAGGTTGTTGTAATAAGACAGCTAATTTTTCTACTGCTCATCTGCAAACGTTGGCTGGGAAGCATTGTAAAAAGTAGAAGCTAGCTTTTTCTCTTATGGTTTTAACTTTTACCGATCTGTGATTACTTGGATTTACATGGAGTTAAAAGTCATGCTAATCGGACGATCAGCTTTTGGATGAGTAGGCTTTTAGGTGTGCATGTCTACGAAAATGACAGAAGCTAAGCTATGCATGTGTATGAGTCTGTGACGGTGAGGAGGAAAGAGATAGGTCTATCCATGCTGTACGTCCACTTCCGGATATCAGGAAGAAATGCTTCCATTGCTATCTAGATTTGGCCTGCATTTGTCCATCTCCATAAACAAAACAAAACAAAAAAACTTGATAGCTCAAGAGAAACCATATGCATGGAAGATCATTTGGGCCTTGAGATATAAAGCCCAAGATCCATTGACTATTTGACTACACAAATGGACTGTCAAAATTCCGTCTTATGACAGACACTGTCCATGTCCAAATCCAAGATCCCAAATAAAACGCTCCTCCCCTCAGAAGCTGAATCTGGTCGCACCGGTTGTCTTCTCGCAGACGAACAAGCCGTTTGAATTCCCAAACAAGACAAAGATTCCATTTTCCCAATCACTACAATATGAGCGACCACAAGGCGGCAGCTGCACCACCAGCACCTGATCACCCACCACCACCATCTCACTCCCAAGACTACGCTCCATACCCTAAGCTTGACCTCAATGACGTCGCTCCGCCTCCCCACTCCGAAACTTGGACCTCCGTCTCCATCGCCTCTGAACCGCCGAAATCGGAGGGTCCGCCGGTGCAGCCACCTGTGCCGCCGCCTGTGTCTCCACCGGTGTCCGATCCGGTGGTTCACGCCGAGGCTCGCGGTCCGATCCCCGGCGACGCCGCCACCTCCATGCCGGCGGAATCCAATCCCTACGTTGCCACTCCTGCGCCGCCTCCCCCCTCCTCCGTCAAGAGTGAGTAACCAACCAACACTTGTGTGTTCGATTCTTTGATATGTTAGGGTTTTTTCTTGAGGAAATGATGAATTTGTGAGTGTTACTATGGCGGTTGGAATATGACGATTGGTTTGTGTCGTATTGTGTTGTATTGTATCGTTTGTTGTGGTTATTAGAATCGATGGATTCAGTGAAAGATGCGCTTGGAAAATGGGGAAAGAAGGCTGCGGAGGCCACCAAGAAGGCTGAGGATCTTGCTGGCAACATGTGGCAACACTGTAAGTATTCAACTCCTGTTTAATTAACTGGTTATTTTGAGTGTTGTGTTTTTAATATGAATTTGCAATGATAATTGTTTTGTGCATGCACTAAAATCTGTATTAGCCAATGTGATTGATTGCCACGACCGGAGGTTATTTCTAGGCTGTTAAATTGCGGTCTTTGTGTTTTTATGAAACGATTAAGCAATTGCATAACATTCTAAGTGTAGCAGTCTGGTTTGTGCATAGAAGAGGGAATGGTGTCAATATTGCGTGTTGGGAGTAGGGAATCAGGAATGGTGTTTTAAGTTGAGTGGATGTTAGAGTTAGGAATTTGCCTCTAGATTACGTTTTCACTGACTTCTTGATTGCTACATTATCATCATGAGTCTTCATTTTTGTGACTCTTCTTAATTGGACATTTAGTTCTAATTGCAGCGGTTATAGTAGGACCCAAGGTTCTAAAAGACGCTAAACGCTAGTCGGGCGGCGGAATGGGGCTTAGGGGCTAGGCAATGCCTAGGCAGACTAGGCAAATTTAAGTAAACTTATTATATATCGTATAAATAAGTGCTTTATTTATACTTAAAAAATACATAATTGTATTGGGATACAAAAATTGAAAAATAGAATGACATATAGATGAGAAAGCATTAGAACATATTGAAAACATGGAAACCAAAATATAATGAATGCTCATCAAAGTATTCCACAAGTCTCTTACAATTTATTAAAAAAAAAAATGCAAAATTAAAGTCATCTATTTTCTGTTTAAGTGAGATTCGCAACATAAGTGGGTGCCTAGACGTGCTAGGTGGGTGCCTAAGTAGGTCTAGGCACATTTTCTTAATTTTCAAACGCCTACGGATTAATCGGGGCAGTTGCTAGGCAGAGATTTTTAGAACAGTGGTAGGAACCATGAATCTCTGATGATTTATGGGTTTTGTAGTAGTTTTTCTACTGTTTTTTTTAGTGAGAAATAATGGATGTAGTGCTGTTTCCCTGAACTAGTGAAGACAGGACCGAGTTTTGCTGATGCTGCTGTGACAAGAATTGCTCAGAGCACTAAAGTACTGGCAGAAGGTGGTTATGAGAAGATCTTTCGACAAAATTTTGAGACTGTCCCAGAGGAGCAACTTCAAAAGACATTTGCTTGCTACTTATCTACATCTGCTGGTCCAGTAATGGGAACTCTATTTTTGTCATCAGCGAAGCTTGCATTTTGCAGTGACGATCCTCTTTCATACAAAGTAGGTGACCGGACTGAATGGAGCTATTATAAGGTATAGTGAATTACTTTTGTTTGCTCATTGCTATTGCACCAATTGTCACCTTTTTGGAGTTACGACTTAGGAGCCATTTATGCTTCCCAATGGTGATGGTGCAGTTTGAATTCCTCTCAGATTTTTCCCTTGCATAATACATTACTTGTTATTTATAATAGGGGACTATTATTGGCACGTCAAAATTCTCATTTTGTACTCCTAACAAGTGTATACTTCTTTCTAAATATGGAAAGTTTGGAGTGCAAAATGAGAAATTTGAAGTGCCAATAACAATTCCTTTGTAATATAGAGGAAGTTACCTAACTTCTTGAGGTTAGTGATATTAAAGAAACTTCCACTCTGTTGGAGAAGTTATACTAATCTCGTGTTTTGGTAGGTCTAAAATAAATTTTACCGCTGAGGTAGTTTATAATTGAAAATAGAGATTTCACTTCCCTGTTGAGTTTAATCTGAAAGATATAGAGGTGATGATAAACATACAAGTGATCAGCTTTTTTCATAAATCCCCAAGGGAGATTAATTTAATTTCAAATTAAGAAGGAGGTTTCTGTAATTCCACCTAACCTCAGGGATAGGTACATGTAATCTATAGGTTTCTTGTTATGTTGTAGTAGTAATTGCCTCCAATTATGTATTCCAGTTAGGAGCTAGTAATGATTTCAAGTTGAGTGACTCGGTATTTCTTCTGTTTATAATAAGTTCCAAGAGGTGTCATTACATTTCAAGTAGTGTCGACCACGTGTTACACACAGGTAGGTAGTGTCACATACACTAATTAACATAGCCAGGCCATTCCCCCAACCATATTTTAGCTTAGTGCTTGTGTAACTATGACCTTGTGAGCAATATATCCTGTAGTTAATATTTTACCCCCAACCTATAGGTTGAGATACAATTCAGTTGTTGGTTTTACCTGAAAAGGAAATCATGTTTCATGCAGTAATAAGGATCTAACACAACCTTTGACCATGACAATCTAAATGCTGGGTTAGGTAACTCAACCTTGTGTTGCTTTGTATGAACAGTTATTAAAAGAAACATGCTATTTGTATGATGTCACTTTACGTTAATTTGTCGTCGTTTTCTGTTCCGACTCTAATCTTTGCTAGATTTTGTTTAGTATTGCTATCACAATACATATTGTCAGGTTGTATTCTATCACTTCCTTATATTGCTTTGTGGTCGTTAAAGGCCTGATTGCATCCATTCTTTTGGATATTATTAGTGGGTTGGAATTGAATGATTCTTTTGAAATGTGTAGGTGTAGCTATTGTTTGATGGTTTTGGCGTGGTGCTGGACTTTAATGGGTCAATCTCGGCAAGGGCTACAAATTTTTTAACTAGATATTATAGGAACTCTAACATTAGTCGTGAGATACCTAGTCATAACTTATATGTTGAGACTTGAGTGTAGAATTTTTTTGAGGTGGGAAGGCTGCTGCTCGAGAATGATGTAATAATGAAAAGCAATAGGAATACATCTAAAAGGATTCTTCCTTTTTAGGTTAAACTTGAGTGATATTAGTAGGTGGAAAGGTTTAAAGTGTTTAGTGATTGAATTTTCTTTTAGGTTGAACAGAGGATGAAAGGATTTATATTAATTGAAATTTGAAAGTATTGGCCAAGCAAGTTAATGGGTGAATAGAACATCTTGAAAATCATTTACTGGGATTTGGGAACGATCCTATATTTTGATTTCTTCCCTTTAGTTGTCTAATTGCTGCTGAACCCGTGCTTGTTTTGGCTAACTATCAAAATCTAGTTATTGTCATTGTTAATTGTAGATGGTGCACTTTGACAATCCTTGTAAGAGAGAGGATCTGTTTTTCTAAACACAAATCTTTTTCCAAATATGCTTTTAACAAGCCAGCTATTTCTTTGACACATTTTTCAGCATGTCCACTACATTTCTGTCATCTACGTATCATTATAAAGCCAAACCGTACGGAAAATGCCATGCTTTCTAATTTAAGGGTTACAAGAAGTGAAATCAAAGCTTTATATGTTTTCATCATTTTAAAATGTTTTTTTTGTTAGCTAGAACATAAGCTGGTATGATTCCATGTCATATGTAGGTGATTATTCCGTTACATCAGCTGAAGGCAGTCAATCCATCAACGAGCAAAGTGAAAGCAGCTGAAAAGTACATCCAGGTCGTCTCTGTTGACAACCATGAGTTTTGGTTCATGAGCTTTGTGCACTACGATAGTGCTGTGAAACATCTTCAAGAAGTAGTGCAGCCGCACCCTCAGAGTCAGCCCCAGAGCGCATAACGAGTGTAA